>NC_086155.1:137830414-138133444 GCF_035149785.1 Candoia aspera
TTATAGCACAACGTATCAGCATTCCCAAACTTATTATCTTAAAGCAGTGTTTCTCAGCCTTGGTATCTTCAAGATGTGTGGATTCAGCCCCCAGAATTCCCCAGCCAGCATGGCTGGCTGGGGAATTCTGGGAGTTGAAGTCCACACGTCTTAAAGTTGCCAAACTTGAGAAACGCTGTCTTAAAGTATAGAGGAATGCAACTCCCATCATTCATAAGTGTGATGCTGATTGCTAGTGACAGGAGTTGTCATCCCATATATCTGGAAGATCAGATTGGCTGTAATATGGTAGAACATACAGCATATTGTAACATGCTGCAACAGCAGTGTGCTTCATCCAAGAATATAAAGTCCATAATCAGTTAAATTCTAATATAGAAGACATTTTATTACAACCAAAGACGAGCCAACTAAAATGTTTAACAATACTAAGCAATATTATAAAACCAGTGAATAGCTTATAAAAGGATACAGCCACATAATCTGGCACATACCCATAGATGTACATTTGCAATCTAAAATCACTACAAAACAGACGAGATAAAAATTGTAATTGGATAACAGTTAAATAGCTGGTTGACAAAGATGTCCTTGATGTTATCTCATGGCTGACCTGTCTGTATGAATGGATGCCTAGTAAAGTGTACTGATCACTGTCAAGCAGTCAATTTAAATCTTCACTCAACCCTGAGGCTTACTGAGTAGTTTTAAGTCATTTTCTTTTAGTCAAACCTATCTGACAGATCTGGTTGCTATGAGGAAAAAACAAGGTTTCAATAGAAAAACACATATGTATTATATCCTTCTCTATTATAAATAGAACTCTGACATTATTTCAAAAAGCTGGGAATCATCTAGAACTAAGCAAAAAAAAAGTGAGATATAAAAGACATGTAAATTTAACATAGTACACATTTTAGTAATACACTCATCAGTAGGTACCAAATTATCAAAATTAGCAAGATCATTCAATCCGTACAGACCCACGATAAAAGAAACACCAACACTACATCTCATGTTGTGTACCCATTTGTAAAAAAAAATACAGGAATCTTATATCTGAATAATTACTACAACAGAACCTAAGGCACTTTCTGTCTTCAGCTGAGGAGAAGAAAAGAGATGCACATACATCACATTATTCCTTGTTGTATCTGTGAATCAAAGAGGAAAAATAAATATTTGGCTTTATCATAGTGACTTCTCACTGTTACTTCAAGGAGCTGAGTGGTACTAGGAGCTCACAACAGTTTAGAAACAGACTGAGAGAAAGCATGAAAGTTATGTGGGGGGTTGAACAAAGAGTAGAATGTAATATTGAGTTGACTTCGTGTGATGATACAGTGCTTTGTTCTCCATTCTTCTGCTCCTCAAAGACTGGGGAAATTTGTAAGAAGTTGAGGGTGTTCGGGGAGGAAGGGTACAGACTTAAAAGACACATGCCTTCCTTTCATAGGCTTATGAAAGTTGTTTTCAGGAGGAAAAGATGAGACGGGATTCCACCCTAATATTTTTCTCTATTCCGCAGTTCTTTTAGTGCTATGTATATTTATGGATATGTTCATTTCACTGTTTAATTAGTGGGTTTTGGGGGGGGGTAATTTACACAAAGTGAACATTTTAATAGGTTGCAATCTAAACTGAGATAAGCCTATTACAACTTTCACCTAAAGACAGCTGTGGAAAGCTTTTCTAGCTTAATTTATTTCTATACCCCCACCCTTTGAGATATAAACAGAAGCACAAAACCAAGACAAATTTAAGTGTCCTGTCTAACTCAGGCTTGTTACTGTAGTTGACATCAGCTCATAAATTCCTTTATGTAGAAATGGCTGCCTTTGTCACCCAAATGACACAGTAAGAAAGCCTCCCACCAATATATTTTACCTAATAAAATTATGTGGAAAAATCTAAGGTTGAATCCTAGGATATTTTACATCTCTCTGGTTTCTGAGGGGAACGGAAAGCAAATAAAAATGCGAATTGAACACGAGAATAATAATAAAGCATGAAAGGAGGGCAGTAGGTGTAGTTGACTCAGTAAGAATTCCATTCTTTGAAGAAACTAGCAATCAATAAGTGACTCTGACAATTCTCTGTAAAAATTTTGTTGCTATGACCAAGAAGTGACAGGACAGCTAGGATTCTCATTAGGTGAGTAAATCACACAGAACTATCCTGTAAGCTTTTTATACCCTGATGACAAAGATGAACTGTTTTTGTATTAGCTCTGGAATCATCTTTAGTATCACACCACAAATTTATGTAATGATTACTAGTATTTTTCAGCTCCATTAAAATCAGTGTGAAATTTCAATTCTGAAACTAGCTGTAAATAGATTTATAGTATTTTTAAGGTAAAATAGTATTTTACAGACTTACATGTGCAACATTTTTATTTCACTTAATAAATGTGCAGTGCAAGGCAGTCAGTATTTATAGATGTCTTAATGTAAAAGGATCCTTGTACCACAGAATTAAACAGCTAGGATTTATTTATCTTTTTGCTTGCTTAAATAAGCTTAGCTGAAAAAATGAATTCAAATGTAACTTAAGCTCCGATTATTGTTATGGAAATAGGACTAGGAGAGCCTCAAGTTGGCACATAGCAGCAATGAAATTTTTGCTTTGTTTTCAGTTCATTAAATTTTAGGTTATGAAGCTGAACTAGTTTTAATTTAATGGAATCTAACCACAGCTTGTGTAAATCTGGATGTGACACTGATACATGCTTAGTCCAAAAACCACTCTCTCTCACAGAGGAAAAGAGAGTTGTAGATCATGCAGGCCTTGGGATCATCCCTGCTCATTGAACAATAGTTTATTATTTCATCTGCCTGAATGCAGCCAATGCAAAAGCCTTTGCCAAAGTTGAAGAATGAAACACATTCCTTTAGAAGCTGTAAGTGGACAACTAAGTTTTCTAAATTTTAATGTGAAACCCCACAAAAATACATGACTGGAAACAATGAGCAAACCTATGAATTTTTTGTCTTTATAGCTGATAAAATCCATTTCATATCTCATTTTCAAATTTAAACTGCCATTTCTACCATGGTAAGAAACAAGAAGTTTAAGATGATATTACAAAATATTTTGCTGTGCTTTCTAGCCTTCTGGATTTCCTCTATCCTTCAGCAGTTTGCCAAGCCCATGATTACATTTCTCAAAGTTTGATGTCATTACATGGTATTAGTATAACGAGAGAGAGAGAGAGAGAGAGAGAGAGAGAGAGAGAGAGAGAGAGAGACAACACATGCATGCACGCATACACACACCACTGATGTCACAAATTCTGATTTTTGGCCCATTAGATTGGCAGGGAACCAAATGTCTGGTCAATATATGTTTATAAACTTAGCATATTACATGGGCAGACAAAACTGCCCATCTGTGATCTGTACACCAGATTCTTATGGCTAAGAGCTTCAAGCAAACACAGCTGTAGCCAAGTCAACCATTTACAACTATCACCCATTCTTCAGTGTTGTGAGTTTTATGCATTTCCAGCTTTTACATGGCTTATAACTTTTCCTCATGCCACACAGCCATTCTCCTCTAAAAGTGTAGAGCTGTGGCATTTCCCTGGCATTTAAATTAGGTAGGTGAATCTGCTGCATGACCTTAATCTGACTTTTCTGATTTGTTAGAAGCCCTTTATGACTCTTGCTTTTAGCTGTTCCCTCATTATACTAAGCATGCATACATAGGAGACAGTATAGAATAATTATAATAGCTTGGCAAGTCAATCAGGACAGCTTAGAAGGGCAGATGTGGCCCATGGAGACAGCACCACACATTTCTCAGTAAAACTGGATTAGGAACTAGGCAAGCCAACTGGACAGTCGTCTCATACCTCACCCCCTCCCAGCAGCTGAAAGGTGGAGAAAAATACGTGTACATTTTTAATATAATGGCATCTTCTTCTCTAATCTCATTAATGGCTTACTTACCAAGCACTATAGGGACGCGGTGGCGCTGCGGGTTAAACCGCTGAGCTGTCGATCGGAAGGTCGGCGGTTCGAAACCGCGCGGCGGGGTGAGCTCCCGTTGCTCGTCCCAGCTTCTGCACACCAAGCAGTTCGAAAACATGCAAATGTGAGTAGATTAATTGGTACCGCTTCGGCGGGAAGGTAACGGCGTTCCGTGAGTCATACTGGCCACATGACCCGGAAGTGTCCTATGGACAACGCCGGCTCCAAGGCTTTGAAACGGAGATGAGCACCGCCCCCTAGAGTCGGACACGACTGGACTTTACGTCAAGGGAAACCTTTACCTTTACCTACCAAGCACTACAGTATGTGGCTAATGAAAGGCACATAACTAAAATTCCAAAATTAAAACAAAAAATAACCCAGCAGATTGCTATAGAGAGGAGATCAGAAGACTGCTAGCAGAAAATAAAGGAGAAATAAAAGAGCTAATTACTGCACAAATTCCCCTTCTTGGAAATATTCAGTATTTCCCGTTGTATAAATAGTTTGCTTTGCTTTAGCATGCACTCTGCCACAAGGCTTTGAGTTCTCAGGAAATGATCAAATATTCAATACTGTTATTTTTTTCTCCCTTTCATTCATAAGCAAACTTCATAGTTTAGTTTTTAGCCATACAAGGCAAATTATGCAGTATGCACTTAAGGCAGTGAAACAATCTTTCCTCCTCCTTTATCTTCCTTCTTTGGCTGCAAAGGCAGAGGAACAAAGCTGTGATTTATCTCTACTTGTGCCAGCATTTCTAGGTTAACCTAGTATCTACTTGACACTTGTTCAGCTTACGTTTATGGCTTTCTGTATGTATAGCTTTGCCAATAACCACTTCCCCATTTAGAGTTAAGCAAGGGTGTTAATTACACCTGGCTGGCAATTTCTCAGGCCTATAGGATGTTGTCTTCCTTGATCTTCCTCTAAAACATGATCACACCACAATTTACCTCTCCCCACCAGATAGAATTCTACTCCTGTACTGATCTCTTCACCTCTTCATTGTCCTTGGGCACTCTGGAACACTTCAACTATCTCTGGCCCATCTTGGATCCGTTCAGCAGTCTTGTGTCTGCTCTGGAACAAGCAACCCTTCAGCAGTTCTAAAGGTGCCTAATCTGGCATGGTTCATCACCACCTTTTCTCTTTCGGCTGCCTACCACCTTACCTCATATTAACATCCTAACTGCTCTACACAAGAACTGTTATGTGAAAGCATAAATAAAAACTCCTATCTCTTTCCCAGCTATTTTATCGGAGTACCAGAACAGACTGTATGTCTGGGTGATCACAGGACAGTATGGCAGACAGGGTCCAGCTGCTGTACTTTGTCACATGTCTTTTTGTCCATATTCAAACACAATGGAAGTAACAGATCAGTATAGAAAACATGCAGCCCTGCAGAAAATACTAGAATGAAGTTCCTGACATCTACCATTTAAAAACAGAAACTGAAATTTCAAGTAGCAAAACCTGGAAAGAAAGAGGGCAGAGGCTTATTCAAGGTTTATTGTCACAGACAATCAACATCAACATCTTCACTACTACTATTGCCATCTACTACCACCGTACCACCACACTAGAACTTTTATTACTATCACCCCTGGCAGCAGGTTTTGTTGTTGCATTTGTTCGGATGGGCTCATCTCCACCTTTGTTGCCACCGCAGCTTTATTTTTAATACCTGCCTGGGTAAGTTAGCTTGGTGTCCAGCATTTTCTGTGCAGCCTGGTACCATGGCAGTGGCTTTCTATCCCTGATAGACCTTGCCATCAGTGGAGATGGCTGAGAGGAGGCAAGCACACCTGATTGTCCAGTTTCACTGAATGGTTTCTTCTATGTACCTTAAGGATGTGGACAGAGTATTTGAAGATTCTGGGCCACATCTCCTTTAAACCCAGCTTCCTTGGATCTGAAGCCAGGAAGGATCTTTTGATGAAGGTATAATCACTGGTGCCTCTCTTGATCAGGATGAGTACTTTATCCCCAGTTAGGGGGGAAAAAACCCATTACCATTATATACTTCCCTTTTAATGATTTATAGGCTAGTCTTAAATTTACCATTCCTGGCCAAGGTGTTTAACAGGGCCACAGAACTCCAAGATGAAACTTATTTTCTAGATTCATTTCAGCCTGGGGGATGGCACAAAAGTGTCATTGGTTGCCCTGATGGATGGTTTGTTGAGGAAAGTTGACAAAGGAAATTTGACCCTGGTCATGCTCCTTGGTATGATATCCTTCTGGATTGCCTTAGGGAGTTGGGTCATGGCTTTGTCAGTGATTCCATTTCCATCAATGGGAGGTTCTCCTGTAGTCTTTGGACTGTGGAGTGCTGCAAACTTCAATTCTGTGCCCCATGCTCTTTAACATCTATATGAAACTGCAGGGGGGGGGCATCAGGGAGTATGGGGCTTAATGCCAGCTACAGTGGTACTTAAAAGTTTATGAATCCTTTTGAATTTTCAGTATTTCTGCATAAGTATGACCTAAAACATTATCTGTTTTCTGCACAAGTCCTAAAACTAGATAAAGAGAACCCAATTAAACAAATGAGTCAAAAACATTATACTTTTTCATTTGTTTATTTATTGAGAAAAAGGATTCAAAACTACATATTTGTGTGTGGCAAAAGTATGTGAACCTCCAGGAGTTCTCAACAAGATTTATTAGAAGGAAAGGAATAGAGGTACAATAAAAGAATTTCAGCAGGTAAACTGTTTTCAGTTTAGAACCACTATACAGTATCTCAGTGTACATTAAGGTGAAGACTTTCTTCTTCTCACAGCCTTATGATGTACTGGAGAGGTAGGGCTCTATTCACTGATCACAGGGAAATCTGTAGCTCATTGTTTACCTAATAATTGCTTGAATTTGTATTAGTTTGAGAACCAATTCTTAAAAATCTTTTGGAGACTAGAGCCCTACCCTGAGTAATTAGGGCCAAAGATTTTGACACCTGTGGTAGTTTTGGAAGTTTGAGGAATTTTCAGAAGCAATATGGGTTTCTTAAGTTCAATACTTTTCCCTGGCTTAGACCCAAGCCACTTGTAAAGTGAATTTAATTTTGACCATTATGATAACAGAAAGGGTGATTTTGTGTGTCTGAGTGCAATTCTGATAGCCTGTTTGTATATGTTAGATTGCACATTCTCTAGCTGTCCAGAAGCTGCTGAGAAAGGCTGTAATGAAACTCTAAGTGACTAATGAATACTTTAATCACATATCAAGCCATCTTTAATCACAGCAGCTTTAGGAAAAGGAAAAAACTTTTCTGTATATATCTTTCACTCTCCTTTCCACAGATACATTTAACCAAACAGGAGGCATTTGTTCTAACACACTAATACTTTCCATCTTCCCTTACCCTCTCCAGGAAGATGCAATAATCACTGTGCAATTTAGTCTACTGATAAATTAGTTTAATCATTCAGGGCCATTCATCTCAGCAAGACTACACACAAGTCAAGATAGTCCTGGTATCAGTTGTTTGAACTGCTAGTCACTGATGAGTTATTAGAAATTCCTGCATACTTGGGCCATTAAACCAGCGAGTGGACTGTCAAGTAAGAGGCCCCATTTCTAGTTATTTAGTAGTCTCTAAAGTGCATGGTGCAGGGGAGAGAAAGTCTGGAATTAAATTATGAGGTTACTTAGGGATACGAGAGAGGCTATTGAAGCATTAGAGTAGCTGCTTGTAGTTTGAATCCTGTAATTGATTTTGATGTAGCCCTGCAATCACAATAGTCTATCAGCCCTTTAATTCAGCATTGTGACAAGCACTTTAGAGTGTTGTGGTGTTACTGAAAAAAAAACTAAAGTCAGAGAAAAAGCCACATACTTCTTAGTGGCATGAGTTTTAGAGAATAGATCTTTTGGACTGCATTAGCTGGATATACTTCGAGGGATTATTAGAAAATGCCTTCAATTTAAAATAGGTAATTGCTTTCTGAAGTAAGTGAAGCAAGCTGTGGGACATTTTATTGTGTAGTATCACAAAATATTTGCTTTAACGTATTGTCCTGGCCTGGCTCAGGTTGAACAATCTCGGTTGCAAAAGCCATGTTCTCTTAGACAGATGTTTCTTGTGTGCATTGCAGCAGAACAGAACCAAGTTTAGTAAATTCAAATTTCTCATGCAATCCCAACTGGGAAATGATTATTTAATTTCTTATTAACCAGGATACAAAATTACAATTTCCCAGTTTATATATTACAAGAAATAGTGGTTTGAGAAACCCAGGAAGTAATCAATTGTGTATTCAGTTTGATCACAGAGATGAAACCACAGTTTCATTATTCTGATATAACAGAGAACTGTAGTTTTATTAACTACAATGGATGTAATGTAGTTACATAAATCAAGGCGCAAGGAGGCAGTGTTCAGGTATTTTTTAGAGTTACATTGGAAGCAGTTTATGTTCTCAAAACAAAGTTCAAAGGACAATCTGGGGGAGGTCATAGGAATTCTGCCTGCTTGTCATGTTTTAAGTGCAGCTTATAAAAAAGGACCTCATACAGATTGCTTTCTGCAATGCATTTCTTTGGGAATACATTAAGATAAAGTGCAACTCACACACGCTTCCTCCTTTTCACAGATCTCTTTTAGTGGGCAGATTTTAGCAGCTCACAGTTGCAGGCTTTTAAGTACTGCCAGCTCCTCTTGGGCAAAGAATGAAATAAAAAGAGTTATGTGCAATTATATATCCAAATTTCTGCCCAGCTCAGGTGTGGTCACTTTGGGAATGAACTCTTATTTCATAAATAATAAAGAGTTCTCTGACATTTATTGTGGCATAAACTTTCACAGTTTCCTTCTTCAGATGTATGAAACTGGCAATTGAACAATAAACTATTTCAGAGCATTATGTAATGGGAAAAATAGAAACAAATGGACTTTAATTAAGATATCAACGAAAAGGCGTACTCTTCTTAAACCCTAATTATACTTGAAATAAGTAAACCGATATTACTCTTTGATATATATAAATATCCAGAGAACTCCATGCATACTGCATACTATCTTGATTTGAGGTGCAGAGGAAATAATTAATAGTAAGAGTAGTAATAATTGAGCCAATCCACATGATACATATGACTGCAAACATGTGCCCTTTGCTCAAGGGTGGAAACAGCTGGATAACAGCAGCACTTTAGTTATTTAGTAAATGTTGGTGTTTATGTTTATTTTAATTATGACATATCTGAAATATGTATGTAAAGGAAGTATGTTTTGATCTCTGATGATACAACATGAAGTGTAGGCTTACACAGAAGTGTGAATGTGCCATTAGTTGCAGAGGGATTTAGTTTTCAATGGTTCTCATATATACAATTAAGAGAAAGGTTTAATCTAAAAAATTAACTGGAAAAAAAACAGAATTTGAGACTGTATTATGCACAAATGATGAACATGTGATCACTAATATGTATAAGCTTTTATTGAAATTTGAAACGGAAGAATAAGTTAAACAGCGCATGATAAAATGGGCCAAGAATTTTGGTTATATTATACAGATGGACCAATGGGAGATTTCTGGATCTTTTTGATTAGAAAGGATTAAATATGGGAAGAAGGGAATTATGATGGAACCTTAAAGAGGGAGGATAGATGATAAGTTTATTTGTAACTGCTGTAAAAAAGATCGGAAACTGATTCTTTATATATTTTCTTTATTTTCTTATCCTTTCTTTTTCTATTTACTTTTTATGTTTATTCACTTGTTCTGTATTTTTCGTAATCATTTGCTTTTCTTTAAATCTGTATGTTTGTTTTTATTACTGTATAAAATCCTTTAATAAAAATTATATATAAAAAAAGAAGTGTGAATGTGCCATCAGTGATCACATGCCATAAACCACCTTCTTAATGTCTCAAATACAAGGCTATATGCAAAGGCATTTCACACATTAAGCCAAAACTCCTCAGGTGCTGAGGAATGAAGTTATAAAAAGTCAAATAATTCACAGGTGCGTGTAAACCAACCCACAGTTCTCAACCATTTGAGCAATTTTCTGATTTACACCTATCCACCTTTTCATAGCTGCACATTGCAAAGGTCAAAGATGAGGCCTCTTTTAACAATGCTTTTCATTTAAATATAGCAGTAGCAGCTGCAGCTGCAGCAACAAAACATGTCTCATCAGTGAGACTCTCAATTTTTAATTGAGACTTTGTTTTACCCCTCCTCGAGAGGAAAATACCTTATTCCAAATGTAAGCTATATTTTTTTAAAAAAATGAACTCCTGCCTTTTAGAGATCAGAAATGATGTATAATTACATTTCTAAAAAGAACATTTGTTTCCTAAAACAGAGAGCTTGAGAACCAGCTGAGCATGATTTTAATCAGAGTGATAATAGAAAATACAGATATTGATTCAAGAGGTGTCATCAAACTAATCTCTTCTTGGATTCTTCATCTTTTCTTAAATACACTGCTTCTTTTTGTTAGGTTCCCAAAGAAGAAACTATAAACATAGTTTGGGAAAGTAGCCAAGAAGATCAATAGAATGTAGCATTATATTTCAGTTCATGTGGCTCTGTTCCTAACATACTATTTTTAAAAATTTGTTCTCTTTATTTTTTTTAAGATCACAGGAGGTTCTTTATGATAAGTCCTTCTTTATCTTTCTCTGCACAGAATACAAGACTTCAGAAAGAAAGAAAGGAAGACAGACAGACAGACAAAAACATCCTTATGGACCTTTGTTTTTGGACTGTTTTCAGTAAAAAGCAAGTTAAATGATAGTAGGCATGATGATTTAAAGTTCTTTCCTGTGTATTTGAACACTAGTGTCTCCAAAGAGATTTAGGTGTATACCATCATTGTAAAAGGAAAAGCAAACTTATAAAAAAACTTACAAAAAATTGTAAACTTTTAAAAATTTGCAGATATTTTGATAAGAAGAAAATCTTAGGTATTAAAAGTTAGAAACTTGTTTTTCCACAGTGTTTCCTTTTATTTTTTTCTATTACACTAAGCGTATTGAAACAAACATGAAATACTAGATTCCAGGGATAACCCTTCACACCCAGCTCAGTTGTTCAGTCTTCTAACATGCAATCATTCTTACATGTTGGTAAGATACTCATGGAAGAGAAGTCATGACTTGCTCATGAAAACAATGCAATACTAACCAAAGGGGGTAACTTCGCACTGGGAAGTGAACTTTCTTATTGGACCCTCATACTGGGGACCACCTATTGTGCAAGTTTAAGGAAAAACTCTGTAGAAGGTTTCTAAGAACATGTAAGACAGAGCATCACCATAGATATTACTCACAAATTAAAGAAATTAGGTTTTTGTATTCCTGAGACACTAACAAGTAATAATTACCAAACATGATTGCAATAAAACAAAAAAGTGTTTGTGATAATTATCTAATTTCACTGATTTAAGAACTGTAGACAATGACCTAAGAATCTGAAACTCATAATATGCTCAATTATGTCATTTTATTTTTATCTTATAACTGCTATTATTTTAGTGAAAAAAGTAGAGAAGAATGCTGAGAAAACTTTCAATACTGGGTGACATAATTCATCAATGTCTGAAGGACAACACATTCCTGCTGTAAGAGCTCAGAAGAGGTAGGAAAGAGTGGAAAGGTCTAAGGAGCAGCAGTGATATGAGAATGAACTAAGGATGCACACAATCCTATCATGGATAACTTTTTTTATCTTTACATGACTTATGGGCTATACAATATGTTCTATTGTTTTATGTTTCCCACAATTGAAAGCATGTAAGAAATGGTTTGAAAAGCATACCAAATGAAAGGGGACCAGCAGCCATAAGGGCAGCAACATTTTCAACATAAGGAGGGCCAAAAGGTGGGGGGGGGAGGGAGAACAGAGGGAGAAATAAGGAGGGCTGGCTGAGGAGAGAAAGAAAAGCACATTAATGGGCAATTCAGTGCCCTGGTATTACCAGCCTGCTGAGAGCAATTACAATAGCACAGACAGCACTTGCTTTATTGTGACCTTACTGAATTAACTTTGAGGGCAGGGGGAAAAAAACCACTCAGTGATTCAGCAGGGAATTTATTAGAAAATTTTAATGCCAACTTAAATTTGATCCAAAGGCCTCAATATTAAAGGTCATCTCCATTACTATACTGCTGGAAACCCTTGGGTCCTTTTGCTTCTATGCTCCTCCATTCCTTTCCTCTTGTTTTCTTTCATAAATAAATTTTAAAAATAGGTCAGAATTCTTGCTTCAAGCTCCTCGGCATTTTTATCTGATGTGACACATCTCTCCATTTTTGTTGGGAGGCTTATTTGCTGGGAAACTACAAACAGCTTTACAATTTTTAAAGTATATCCTCAATAAAACGTGGATATACTTTGTATATATCATGTAGAAATGATAAAGCAAAAATGATACAAATGAGATTTTTTTTAAGTCCTAAAAACATGCAGAGTTGCATCACTGCAATAAAAAAAAGCCAAGGAAAATTCAAGGGGAAGGGAAAGGAGGAGGAAGTTTTAGTTAAGAAAAAGGTGAGAAAAGATTTAGGGCAGATCTTCATTTTCAGCTTGGCCACTGGTCACTGCCCTGGGTACCCATTTCTTCTCAGGCTGCTGAGTTGCCAGGTTCTCTGCAAGGCACCAATTACTATCTTTTTATTCTCTTCTGGATGATCCAATGATGGCTTGTTAAGTCCATGAATTATCTTCTACCCTAGAAGTTCATGCTGCTATCTTTACATGTAATAGTGAGCCCATTCCAGTTTCTGTTTTCCCACCCCGTTTACAGTACTGCAAACTTTCCCTTCCCTTTATTTTTAACATATTTAAGGGATATTGCTACCTTTAAAAAATTTTTTTTTTTATTGAACAGTAATTAGCATAGATTGTCAAGTAACTGAGTAACATAAATCGATAATACATGCAAAAAAATTGGCCAAAAAATAAACAGATAAAAAAAACCTTTATATTTACTGTATATCATAGTACTGCCAACAGCATATATGCTGCAATTAAATTAACATACAAAGTCTGCCCAAGTTAGATAGAATTGTGGTTCCTGCCTCTGAAGTTTCATTATTTTAAATCTACCTGTAACCTTTTAAACGTTGCAATTGAAGAGGCCTTGTTAATCCACATCACAATTGTTAGATTATCTAAGATTTTCCAGTGTTGAGCATTTATTATTTTAGTTGCTAAGATTAAATAAATAAGATCCTTATTTTTAAGCTTGAATTCAATCCTATAAATAATTGCAGCAACCATAACTGAAAGGGTAGCATTTGATTTTTAAGAATTTTAATTTTAATAGAAGGTAGTTGTCTATTCTTCAGCAAAGGATCGTTACCTTGTCGTGGTGCTGGAGCTTGGGCACCTCAATGATGCCATGAGCTAAACGGTGAAGGGCCACCCAAGACGGGAAGGTCATGACAGAGAGGTCAGACTAAATGCGATCCCTGGGGAAGGTAATGGCAACCCACCCCAGTATTCTTGCCGTGAAAACTCAATGGATCAGTACAACCAGAGATATGTTGGTATACCATCGGAAGATGAGACCCCCAGGTCGGAAGATGGTCAAAATGCTACTGGGGAGGAACAGAGGATGAGTTCAACTAGCCCCAGACGTGATGACGCAGCTAGCTCAAAGCCGAAAAGACGGCTAGCAGCTGACGGTGCTGGTGGTGAACGGCAAATCCGATGTTCTAAGGATCAACACACCATTGGAACCTGGAATGTAAGATCTATGAGCCAGGGCAAATTGGATGTGGTTATTGGGGAGATGTCAAGACTAAAGATAGACATTTTGGGCGTCAGTGAACTGAAATGGACTGGAATGGGCCACTTCACATCAAATGACCACCAGATCTACTACTGTGGACAAGAGGACCACAGAAGAAATGGAGTAGCCTTCATAATTAATAGTAAAGTGGCTAAAGCAGTGCTTGGATACATCCCAGCTGAACTGTTCAAAATCTTGCAAGATGATGCTGTCAAGGTAATGCATGCTATATGCCAGCAAATTTGGAAAACACAAGAATGGCCATCAGATTGGAAAAAATCAACTTATATCCCCATACCAAAAAAGGGAAACACTAAAGAATGTTCAAACTATCAAACAGTGGCACTCATTTCACATGCCAGTAAGGTAACGCTCAAGATCCTGCAAGGTAGACTTCAGCAATTCATGGAGCGAGAATTGCCAGATGTACAAGCTGGGTTTAGAAAAGGCAGAGGAACTAGAGACCAAATTGCCAATATCTGCTGGATCATGGAAAAAGCCAGGGAGTTTCAGAAAAACATCTATTTCTGTTTTATTGACTATTCTAAAGCCTCTGACTGTGTGGACCATAACAAATTGTGGCAAGTTCTTAGTGGTATGGGGATACCAAGTCATCTTGTATGCCTCTTGAAGAATCTGTATAATGACCAAGTAGCAACAGGAAGAACAGACCATGGAACAACGGGCTGGTTTAAGATTGGGAAAGGAGTACGGCAGGGCTGTATACTCTCACCCTACCTATTCAACTTGTATGCAGAACACATCATGCGACATGCTGGGCTTGAGGAATCCAAGGCTGGAGTTAAAATCGCTGGAAGAAACATTAACCATCTCAGATATGCAGATGATACCACTTTGATGGCTGAAAGCGAAGAGGAACTGAGGAGCCTTATGATGAAGGTGAAAGAAGAAAGTGCAAAAGCTGACTTGCAGCTAAACCTCAAAAAAACCAAGATTATGGCAATCAGCTTGATTGATAACTGGCAAATAGAGGGAGAAAATGTAGAAGCAGTGAAAGACTTTGTATTTCTAGGTGTGAAGATTACTGCAGATGCTGACTGCAGTCAGGAAATCAGAAGACGCTTAATCCTTGGGAGAAGAGCAATCGATAAAATAGTTAAGAGCAGAGACATCACACTGACAACAAAGATCCGCATAGTTAAAGCAATGGTGTTCTCTGTAGTAACATATGGCTGCGAGAGCTGGACCATAAGGAAGGCTGAGTGAAAGAAGATCGATGCTTTTGAACTGTGGTGTTGGAGGAAAATTCTGAGAGTGCCTTGGACTGCAAGAAGATCAAACCAGTCCATCCTCCAGGAAATAAAGCCAGACTGCTCACTTGAGGGAATGATATTAAAGGCAAAACTGAAATACTTTGGCCACATCATGAGAAGACAGGACACCCTGGAGAAGATGCTGATGCTAGGGAGAGTGGAAGGCAAAAAGAAGAGGGGCCGACCAAGGGCAAGATGGATGGATGATATTCTAGAGGTGACGGACTCTTCCCTGGGGGAGCTGGGTGTGTTGACGACCGACAGGAAGCTCTGGCGTGGGCTGGTCCATGAAATCACGAAGAGTCGGAAGCGACTAAATGAATAAATAACAAAGTTGTCTATTAGTAGCCTAAGCTTTTGTCATTGGTGAATACTTATTGATGGCTATTAATGGCTTGTGTTAGCATTCCTCTGAGATGTTAATCAAACTTGTGCTTTTTAAAATTGACATCCATAATGTGTTTACATTTGTCAATACTTCTTAATTGTCAAGCTGTAACAGCAGAACTTTAATAATAAATCTCATCAATAAATAACTTCAGATGCTAGAATTTTTAAGTGTTGCTTCTTCTGAGGAATTTGATAATATTGATAACTGCTACTGGGTGAACTGCAGGAACAAAGGAAAAAACACTGTCTTAGATATACAGTACTTCTTAATGTTTAAAATTAAGAGACAAGTTTGGTGCAGATGTAACACTCTGCTGCCTTTAATAGTGACTAGGAGATCAATGGCACCCTGCATGCTATTTCCAACCTGCATTCAACTTCCCCTCCCTTCCCCTTTTAAAGCTAAGCAGTTTGGTTTGCAATGTCATATCTGCAGTGGTGTTAACCTTTATGTGCCTGGCCCAAATCAGAGTTTGCAACCTTACTTCTTCCAACCTATGGTCCTCCAAGCTTTGGGGCCTGATAAGGACATTTATTTGTTTGTTTGTCAAATTTATCACTGCCCATCTCCCCCTTGAGGAGGGACTCTGGGTGGTTTACAGTAAAAAAACAATTAACCACAATGTAATACAAATACTGTGCAATAATATAATGTAAATAAACAATGAACAATAAAATATTAATATACTAAAATGTAATAGAATCCAGATTGCAAAGTTCTCAATCTGTAAGCAAAACAGGGCAATTTTAGGGAGCTAGCCATCCCCAGGAAGAGCCGTTTTCCTTCCTGCCCCAGGCATGATGACAAAACCAGTTTTTTAAGTTTTTGCAGAAGTCCAGGAGTGAGGGGGCCTGGATCAAGTCCAGGGGAGAATGTTCCAAAGGGCAGGAGCTGCTGCAGATAAGGCATGCTTCCATGACCCCACCAGATGGAACTCTCTAGCAGATGGGATCCATATCTGCATGCCCGGGTGGGATGGGTCGATGTAATAGGGATGAGACGGTCCCTCAGGTAACCTGGCCCCATGCCATATAGGGCTTTAAAGGTCATAGCCAACACCTTGAATTGGACCTGGAAGCAAACTGGAACCCAGTGCAGCTTGCGCAGTAAAGGTGTTATGCGTGCCACCCTTGGGGCACCTAGAATTACCTGCGTGGCTGTGTTCTGGACCAGCTGTAGCTTCCAGGTACTCTTCAAGGGTAGCCCCATGTAGAGAGCATTACAGTAGTCTATGTGGGAGATTACCAGGGCATGAGTGACTATTCAAAGGGCCTCTTGTTCCAGGAAAGGACGTAACTGGCGCACAACAGAGTTGTGCAAAGGCCCTCCTGGCCACGACTGCTACCTGCTCTTTGAGCAGGAGTTGAGAGTCCAGGAGGACCCCCAAGTTATGCACCGGATCTGTCTGGGGCGTGTGACCCCACCCAGAATTAAAGATGGCAATTTCCCAGAAATCGAGGAGCCTTTAATCCACAGCCACTCCGTCTGACCAGGGTTCAGCCAAAGTCTGTTGTTCCCCATCCAGACCCCCACAGCCCCCAGATACTCAGAGAGAGTGGTCACGGCATCACTTACTTCACCTGGGATAGAGATGTATAATTGGGTGGCATCCGCATATTGATGATACCTCATCCTAGGGTGACGGATGATCTCGCCCAGAGGTTTCATGTAGATGTTAAAAAGGAGCGGAGAGAGTACTGAGCCCTGTGGAACCCCACAGAGAAGGGGTCGTGGGCTGGATCTCTTGCTCCCTATCAACACCAATTGGGACCAGCCCTGGAGGAAGGAGGCGAACCAGCGCAAGACCATGCCACCCACCCCCAACTCCCTGAGTCGGTCCAGAAGGATACCATGGTTAATGCCGCTGAGAGGTTAAAAAGAGCAAGGATGGATGCACTGCCTCCATCCCGCTCTCGCCACAGATCATCCATAAGTGTGACCAATGCTGTTTCCGTCCTATAACCAGGCCTGAAACCTGACTGAAAGGGCTCTAAATAATGTTTCATCCAGAACCCTCCGGAGCTGTAACGCCACCACTTTTTCAACTACCTTCCCCAAAAAGGGGAGGTGGGAGGCTGGGCGAAAGTTGTCCAGTATAGTAGGGTCCAGGGATGGTTTGTTGAGGAGAGAGTGCCTCAGCGCTTCTTTAAAGGCAGCCGGAAATACTCCCTCTCTCAAGGATGTATTCACCATCGCCTGGAACCATCCACATGTCACCTCCCGAGCTGCTTTCACCAGCCAGGAGGAACATGGATCTAATTGGCAAGTGGTGGCATTTACAGACCGGAGGATCCGGTTCACTTCCTCGGGTTCAACAGGGTCAAACTGTTCCCAGATAACATGGTAAGAACGTTCCCTAGGTATGTTCCACAGTAGTTCCCGCCCTGTGGAACATGCTGCCCCTGGAGGTGAGACTGGGTCCATTGCTCCTGGCCTTCAGGAGGAATCTGAAGACCTGGTTCTGTAGCCTCACTTGAGGCAGAGAGGGAAATAGATCTACATGGGGGTGGCTGCTATAGACCACTCCTCCCACACTTGGACTGTTCTAGATTCTCCTGCCACTTGGACTTTTTACTTTTTTACTCTTATTTATATTTATTTATTAGAATAATTTTATATTTGTATATTCTACTTTATTGTGCGGTTGTTGTTTTAATTAATTATTGTAAACCGCCCAGAGTCCCTTGATGGGAGGAAATGGGCAGGGACAAATTGAATAAATAAATAAAATAAATAAAAATCTCCACGGACTCTGTCTCACACTCGGAGTCCAACTTGGAACAGATCTGAGCAATTTTATCCTGCAGATGCCCAGAAAATTCCTCAGCACAGCCCTGCAGATGGATTTCTGAGTCCCCTCTCCCAAGAAGGGATTGGGTAATCTTAAACAGGGCCGCTGGGCAGCATTCCGTGGATGCAATAAGAGCAGAGAAATATTGATGCTTCGCTGCTCTTACTGCCACAAGGTAGGCCTTAATAGCGGCTCTAGCTTGTGTTCGGTCGGATTCGGTCTTTGTCTTCCTCCAGCGGAGCTCTAGGCGTCTCTTAATCCTCTTCAGAACCCTCAGCTCCTTCATAAACCATGGGGAGTGTTGGGTTCGATGGGACAAGAGAGGCCACACAGGTGCGATCCTATCCAAGGCCCTGGCTGCCTCCTTATTCCAGGCAGCAGCCAGGGCCTTCACTGGACCATGCAGATCTTCGGGTATAACCCCCAGTTCCCTCTGAAACCCTACAGGGTCCATCAGTCACCGGGGGTGGACTAATTGAATGGGTCCTGCCTCCCTGCGGAGGGGGGCGGCATGAGAGAATCTCAAGGTCACCAGGGTGTGATCTGACCATGACAAATGGGAAAGATGTAACTCTCCCCTCAGATCATGTTGCTGCTGCTCAACATTTAGAATGTTGAGAGCATGTTCTGGCTTCTCTTACAGCCAGTCACTTAACTCCCACCTACCAGAACATAAACTGATAGGATGGCTGCTAACAATCCCTTCCAGCCTTCCAGGATACTCTGTCACCTTGGCTAATATCCATCTTTTTCCTCCTAGGTAAGGGAACACATTTCTGAGCAGAGAACAGCATGGCAGCCCCAAAATTACTTTTATTTTTAAGTCTAACTCTGCAAATATGTGTACCACAAAGTATTCTTGGAAATAAAGATTATGACCGAGGCTGCCTATTTCCTCTGCAGCATGCTAGCTTCTCCCTTAAAAAATCTAAATAAAATAAAAGGGGGTAGCAGTAGCGGGGTAACAGCCTAATAGACATCATTGCACATGTCCAGTTGTCTTCAAGAAGGATACTGAGGAACTGGAAAGAGTGCAAGGGAAAGAAAGACGGTGAGGAGTTGGAGGCTAAATCCTTTGAAGATGTTTAAATAAAAAATATTGGGTATGTTTAGCTTAAAGAAGAGAAGGCTAAGGGCGAAGATAGCAATCTTCCAATCCTTGAAGGGCTGTCACAGAGAATATGGATTTATTCTCCATAGTAGCTGAGGACAGGATAAGATCCAGGCAATGGAAGATTCACAGAGAGACATCCAAACTTGAAATAAGGAGGAATCTCTTGACTGTGAGAGCTATTAAGCAGTGGAACAATTTGCTTCCTGGAGTCCATGGGTCCTCTATCACAGGAGGGTTTTAAGCAAAGGCTGGATAGCCATTTGTCTGAGATGGTCAGAGGATTCCTGTCTGGGGCAGAGGGTTGGACTAGAATCTCCAAGGGTCATTCCAATCCTCTAATTCTAGTTCTGAGAGGCAGAGTACAGCTAACACATATTATTCTATCATTGCCATTTTTATATCCAGTTAAAACTTGGAAGTACAGTAATATAAGCTGATATTCATAAATCCCAGTCCCTTTTCTACCTAATCCTCAATCTACAGCACAACTTTCAGCACATTAGGTTTGGATTACTTAGAATGAAAATAAAAAGGCTGCAATGTGATTCAGAGGACTACCTTACTGAAGGGCAAGTAATTTACTCTGCATGAGCCAAAATAAGATAATTAATTTCCCTAAAATGAATAGGCTCAGGCAGAGTTTGGTGCTGTTTACTGTTGTGTTGGTATTATGGTCTTTTGGGGGAGATGGGCAGCAACAAAATTTGAATAAATAAATAAATAAATAAATAAATACCAGTTCAGCAACTGAGATACCTAACTTACAACCTTAACAGTTCCTCTGTAGTAGCAGCTCAAATTAAGACTGAGTCAGTACAGATAATTTTTCACATAAAGTAAAACAGCCCTTTTTACAATCAATTACTATTGCCTTCTAGCAGTTGGTCTGTACTTTAGGGCTGCTAAGGTAAAACCAAGTTTAGAGAAATCTGGGCAACATGATCTGATAAGAAAAACAGAACTGAATCCTCGTCCAAATCTAGATGATGGAAGCCCAGTACCCTGAGGATTCTCCTTCCCCCCAGTGTATATTATTTATTTAATAAAATTTGTAGCAAGCCCTGTTCCCAAGATTCTGTGCAGTTTGCATAAAAAAGAAATAATAAAAACATAAATCACAAAACATTATTTATACATAAAGGATAAAACAACCTAAACTGCAGCTCCACGCTTCAAATGTCCAATTAAAGAACCAGGGCTGAACAGTCTTCTAAAATGACAGGAGTGGTGTGAGGGGGGCACTACAAATTCAGGGAGGCAATGCATTTGATAGTTACGGGACCATCATAGAAAAGATCTGCTTCTTGGCTTAGCCCCCCTTAATCTCTCACAGGAGAGAATCTAGAACCTCCCTCCTAGAACAGTTGAACAGGACAGATAAATTTCTTCTAGAGAAGACAATTCTTTAATTATGCTGGGGCCCTATATACCATCACCTTGAACTATACCTGGAAACAACCAGTAGCCAGTGCAGCATCCACAGAATTTTAGATGACTAAAGTGTCTCTCAACTACCAGCATATGGACCACTACATTTTTTATCAGCTGAAGTTTCTGAGTAGATTTCAAGGGCAACTTCATGTACAGTATGATGCTGTAGCCCAGGTGAGAAGTAATAAGGGTATGAATTACCATTGATACAGCCTCCTGTTCCAAGTAGGGCTGCAACTAGTGGGCTGACTGAGGCTGAGTAAAGACCTCACTTATAAATATAAAGGGCAGTGAAAAAAGTAAGGAGGCAGATTATCAGTCTGAGATAGGAACTATACACAGAATCCTTTGCCAATGAGAGCTCATGGCAGCTTCTATCAATCACCACCATTAGCTGTGAAAGTCTGGAACAGTTTGTAAAAAGCAAGGTTTCTCAGCCAGGGTTCTGTGAGAGGTCACTAGGGGTTCCCTGGGCGATCACAATTTATTGAAAAAAATTATTTCAAATTTGGTCAAATTCACATTAAAGAGGTAAGTTTCCTTCTTTATTCTTAGTTTAAGAACACTGTTAATGCATATATACAGGCCTACACATGAAACAAACAATGATTTTGTAACCTCTGGCCTATATTTGAGCCTGAATGTGTAGGGGTTTCCTGAGGCCTGAAAAATATTTCAAGGGTTCCTCCAGGGTCAAAAGGTTGAGAAAGGCTGGTATAAAGTAATATTAGCAAGTAGCAAACTCTCCCATGGTTTGTTTTCAACCTACAATATGGTGTTCAACAGAAGGGGAAATAAGAGAAGAGCACTGCCTAGCCTCTGTTGTTATTTACACTGTGGAGCAGAAGAATGAAATTGAGGTCTGTAATAAGGAAACAGAAAGCCCTCAAGGAGGATTACTACACCAGTGTCCCAATGGGAAGATAACAAAAGTTGGATTAAGCTAGCTAAAATCCTAGTTTCAAGGTTACTATTAGACAATAAAAGGGATCAGTAACTTCCAAAACAGTGCAACAGGTTGCTTCTCTAAATGTTACTTCTCACATATCCAAACATCCAATATGGCCTGAGAGACATTTACACCACTTCATTAAGATTGAAGAAAAGGCATTTGCAGAAAAAGAAACAAGATTGTTCACTCTGACACACAAATAAATGTATCATTATATTTCCGTATGAATTTAGATATATAAAACATGCTACACAAAATGAAACTGTGAAACAGCACTTTAGCAGTTTTTCAAAGTTTTAATAATTAAATGTTACTCTACACCTGAGCAATGATTGCTCTTCATGCTTTATGCTACAGTTCAAAAACAGAAACAATGGCTGGATTCAGACATCATGCCATGTCCTAAAGTTTATGGTTTACAAACTACAATGGATCAATGGCTTATGGATTACAAACCACAATGGATCAATTCACACAGCATGCTAAACTACAATCAAACCATAGTATGATAGTGCAATATATGAACCCAGTCATTCTTGAGATGAGGATTCTTTTTCTTTTTTGACAAGATAAAGCTTGTACATATGAGTACAGAATCTGCACCTGCTGGTTATATTATTGGGGCCCAAAACAACATCAAAGAACTTTACTGTATGAGTGTCTAAACCACTGTCTTTCAGGGATTGCATACAAAGTATCTTGCACCCTACTTAGTTCTTCATGATCACTGGATGATCTGAAGATGGATAAACATTTCTGACTCCCAGTAGTTTGACAACAGTAAATATTGTAGTATTTTTTTAAAAAGCTGCCTTACCAAGATTTGTGCTAAAACAAACTATATCTGTGCTTCTTAACCATAGTAAAGGTAAAGGTTTCCCTTGACATTAAGTCCAGTCATGTCCGACTCTAGGGGGTGGTGCTCATTTCCGTTTCAAAGCCGAAGAGCCAGCGTTTGTCTGTAGACACTTCCGTGGTCATGTGGCCGGCATGACTAAACGGAACGCCGTTACCTGCCCGCCGAAGTGGTACCTATTAATTTACTCACATTTGCATGTTTTCGAACTGCTAGATTGGCAGGAGCTGGGACTAGCAACAGGAGCTCATCCCATCACGCAGATTTGAATCGCCGACCTTCCGATCGGCAAGCTCAGCAGCTCAGCGGTTTAACCCACAGCGCCATAAACACATATTAATATTTTAGCATAAACATTATTAGTATTAATGGTTCCACTTTCATGATGTTCACAGGCATATTTAAATAGGTTTACAGCTTTGTACAAAATCCCTCCATTACTCAGCTGTAAATTTGTTCTTGCAAATGCAATTAATCCAATAGCTCATGTAAGTGCAGAATATAATTTTTCTTCACCCATGTACCTCTGTAGTCTCAGCCAGTGCTAAAGGGCTTATCCCAAAAGAATGATGGCATCACATCAATGATGGTGAAAGCTCAGTGGGCTGAGCGGTACCAAATTGTGAGGTTGCAAAGCTGGGCTTCGTGGGAATAATGGGTGTTAGTTGATCAGCAGAGTTGGGAAAGACATATTATATTATAAAAGATATATATAACTAGGTTCTTGGAAACACATTCATAATCTTGTTGCTCCATGTTTAAGAGTTCTAATTTTTTTTTTTAACCCCTGGACTTCTTAACTTTTGTCTACTTAGAGGTGTGTGTGCTTCACTCCAAATCTGGTAAAGAACTGCTGGCTATGACCCTTGGACTAAACATGACTCACTCTGATTGCTTAGTCTTGCATTATGGACTGACTATTGTCCTGATTACATGGACTGCTTGACTATATTTTCTTGACATCCTTTAGACAGAATATTATGAATGTAAATTATGCACTGTAATACTGGTTATAGCTGGTCACCGAGACTATATATGTGCATTTACAGTCTGAGTTTAATCAACTGCTATATTCAAAAATGGAATAAAAAAAAAGTTTGAGGCCCAGTGAACACCGTCAGACTAACTTTAGAACAAGCATGTTCTGCCTTTTCCTAAGGGCAAAGAGACTTTATGCTTGACCTCAATGTTGACTATTTCAACTATCAACAGCAGTAACCATGAAGGGGGTTTCTAGCCACTGAGCACAGTCATTAAATGTCATGAGTGCCGTTGAGCTGAAGTCATCAGCGCAATGGCACACATGACAATAGCAAGGAAATAGGTGAAGGGGCTCAAGATAAGTAGCCATCAACCCACAACGACTAACGGCCAACAAACAATAACTAAACGGATCACGGAGCACACCCAAGCCATCAGCGCCAATACAACGGAGATCGCCCAGCTGACAGCAATCAACAGAGGAATAGAAAACCTGATGATGGGCGATCCCGGAACCCCTCACCCACCGGCAGGGCAACGTATTGGACAAAGGGGGGTGACGTGACCGCGAGTGAGGGGGCGCTGACCGGCGCGGGGTATTTAAACCCCGCACCGGCGCGCTCCTGTCACTCTCAGCTTTTCTCTTCCGACGCTGTAACTGCGCTGTGAATAAATCAGAGCCTGATCCACGAACCAGTGTCTGAGTATTATTCAGAGGCAGGCAGCGCATGACATAAAGCTGAGAGTCATAAACTCAGCCTCGCCGAGCCCCACCGGACGAGCCGCGGGAGGAGTAGACGGCGAGAAGACCAGCAAGATGAGGCCGGAGCGGCGCGGGCAAGGAGGGCGAGCCGCGCGGCAAGAGACAGAGGAGGACCGACCAAGGCCAGAGGCACCGCGGACTCCCGGAGCCATGGACGCCCACCCCACCCGACCCGAGCCTCAGCTCCAACCCCAAGGGGAGATGGCGACGGAGGCAACCCGACCGCGGGAGGGAGCAGCACGACTTCCGAAACCAGCGGAGGACCCCGCGCCCCACATCGCACCCCAGCAACGGGCGTGGAGCGACAGCCCAACGGCGGCCAACACGGAGGAGGACGACGGAGACACCCAGCAGACGGCGGAGGAAGCGGACCCGCGGCAGAGGGACGATGAACCCCGCCGGCAACCCACCCCCGAGGACGCGCCAACGGAACCGGCCCCAGCGGCGGCGCGGGCTGTGGACGAGGAGGCACGAGCTGAACTCGCGGCCATGCGGGCTCAACTGACGGAACTCCGGACCATGCTCCAGTCGCTTATGCCCCCCGCGCCACCCAACGACGTCCCCGCACAGGCCCACACCCCGAGCGAAGCACCGAACCCCCACGGGCCAGCGGAGGGTCAGCAGACGGCACAGGCGGACGACACCACAGACCGGGAAGCGAGAGGCAGGGCCGCGCAAAACGCCCGGGCCCCAAAGGACTTCCCCATCTTCTTCGATGGGACCCCCACGAAACTCTCGTTTTTCGTCACGAACGCTAGGGAGTTCATGGGGAGGCACGGACACTCCTACGACTCCGAGGCCGACAAGATCGCCGCCGTGGCGATCAAACTCCAAGACAGGGCGGCGGACTGGTACGTCCAACTGTACGAGTCCAGCTCCCCCGCCCTCGCCACCTTCCCTGCTTTCATCAATGAGATGAAAAACTACTTCGAAGACCCCCTAGCCAAAGTAAGGGCGAAAAGCACACTCCAAAGACTTAAACAGGGCACACGCACGGTCCCTGACTACGCCCTGGAGTTCAAAGCCCTCGCGGGGAAGGTCAGCGACTGGTCCGAGACCACCCTGCTGGAAATGTTCAAAAGGGGGCTCAACCGCGACGTTCTCCAATGGGCCCTCTACCGCGACGACCCAGAAACGCTACACGGGTGGATCCACCTCGCGGGGAAAGCCGAACACGCGCACCGCACCTTCCTCATGACAACCACGGAAGACACAAACTATGCCGGAAAAAAGGTACCCGCACCACACGTGGGGATGGCCGGCCCCATATACCCAAAAAAGAAATTCAACCGGGAGCCCTGCGGGAGGTGTGGCAAATTAGGGCACAAGACGGTGGATTGCTTCGCCAACCGACCGCCGACCAGTGCGCCCAAACCCACCCCGAAAATTAGCCCCAAACCACCCAACCTGGGGCCGCCCCCTCACCGCCGAATGACCGTGGCCACAGCGACACCAGAGGAAGGCTGGGACGCTTACTGGGGGGAAGAGGATAACGCAGACCCCGACCAGCCGGCGGGAAAAGCTCCCCGCCTGCCCTGAAACGCGTGGCGAGGCAGGCGGTGGGACAGCAGCGCGGACCACCTCGACGGAACGACGAAAGCCCCGTAATAATGGCAGCAATCAAACTCTCTGCCGGCAACGGAGCCACCACGGCCGCGGCACTAGTGGACTCGGGGTGCTCAAAAAACCTCATCCACCCCGACCTAGTCGCCAAACACGACCTCCGCTGCTTCCCCCTCCCCACGCCGCTGGCATTCCACCAGCTGGACGGCTCCACAGCGGGAGGGAAACCAGCCACGCTACAAACCGAGCCGGTCACCCTGCAAATGGGCACTCACACCGAGCGCACATCGTTCGTCGTCACGCACATCGGACGGCCCATTGCAGTCCTGGGGATGCCATGGCTCGCGACAAACAACCCGCGGATCAACTGGGAGACCCGCACCTTCACATTCGGCGACGGCGAGTATCGAGCACCAGTTCCAGCGGGCAGAACCAACCCCACTGTAGGACGAGCAGAGGCGACCACACAAGACAACGCCGCTACCACAGCAGACCTACCAGAACAATACGCCGACTTCTCCGAGGTCTTCGGAGAGGCAGAAGCTGACCAACTACCCCCCCACCGCAAGACGGATTGCCGGATCGACCTACTGCCCGACGTCCCCTTACCTAGACCAAAGATCTACTCGATGACCCCGAAGGAGATGGCAACCCTCCGGGAGTTCATCGATAAAAACCTAGACAGGGGATTCATAGAGCCAGCATGCTCACCGGTCGGAGCCCCCGTCTTATTCCGGGAGAAGAAAGACGGCACCCTACGGCTCTGCACCGACTACCGGGGCCTAAACGCGGCTTCCCTGTCCAACAAATACCCCTTACCCCTGGTGAAGGACATGCTCGCCCACCTGTCCACGGGCAAAGTCTTTTTCAAACTGGACCTTCGCGAGGCGTACTATCGCATCCGAATCAGGGAGGGGGACGAATGGAAGACGGCGTTCAACTGCCCCCTAGGCGCCTTCCAGTACAAAGTACTGCCCTTCGGACTCGCGGGGGCCCCTGGGGTGTTCATGCAGCTCATCAATGAGGTACTGCATGAACATCTGTTCAAAGGGGTCCTGGTCTACATCGACGACGTCCTTATTTACACAAAAACGCACGAGGAACACGTGACCCTAGTCAGGCAAGTCCTCGACAAGCTCAGAAGGGCGCAGCTCTATGCCAAGCCTACAAAGTGCGAGTTTCACAAAGAGCGCCTAGACTACCTGGGGTACCGAATCTCCGGGGACGGCATCGAAATGGACCCCGCAAAAGTCGAAGCGGTGCTAAACTGGGAGCGCCCCCGCAACAGACGCCAACTACAGAGCTTCCTCGGATTCGCGATTTTTTACAGGTCATTCGCCCGGGGGTTCGCAGAGATAGCCCTCCCCCTAACGGACCTCCTCAAAACCAAAGGGGTGGGGGACACCCGACGCGCCAAGAACCCAGGCACAGTGCTGAATTGGACTCCCGCGTGCCAGACCGCATTCAACAAGCTGAAAGCGCTGTTCACTACGGAGCCAATCCTCGCGCACCCGGACCCAGAACGGCCGTTCGTGGTCCAAGCCGACGCCTCAGACTTCTCCCTGGGAGCCATCCTGCTACAGAAAGACCCCACGGGACTCCTGAAACCATGCGCCTACCTGTCAAGGAAGTTCTCCGAGACAGAAAGGCGATGGCACGTCTGGGAGAAAGAAGCCTTCGCGGTGAAATCAGCGCTAGAGCCATGGCGACACCTACTCGAGGGAGCCACCCAACCATTCGAGGTCTGGACTGACCACCGGAACCTCGAGGCCCTACGAACGCCTAGACGCCTTAGCCCAAAACAGGTCCGATGGGCCCAATTCTTCAGCCGCTTTAATTTCCAGCTGAAGTTCATGCCGGGCAAAAAGAACTTCCTGGCCGACGCCCTCTCCCGACTGCCCCAAGACAAAGAGCCCGCCCCAGACACCATTGGGACGGTCCTATCCGCCTCGCAACTGGGGATGGCCGTGACCACCCGAAGCGGCGCGCGGAGGCAGCTCGACTCTACGGCGCAGCCGACGGCGGGACAACCGGCGACCGGAAGTAGCCAACCGCAACTACCAGGGGGAATGCGCACGGACCTCGCCGCCGCCCTCAAAACCGACCCCTGGTTCCTGGCAAACCCCGACAAGGTAACGATGGCACAGGACCTGGCATGGGGGGAAGGCAGAATCTACGTCCCGGACTCGCAACGCCAGGCGATCTTGCATAGGTCACACGACGCCAAACAAGCGGGACACTTTGGGTTCCTCAAGACCCTACACCTAACACGGCGTCAATTCTGGTGGCCCGCGCTCAGGCGAGACGTAAAAGCCTACGTAGCGTCCTGCCCAACATGCGCTAGGGCCAAACGGGCACCAGGCAAACCCGCGGGGCTATTACAACGGGTGGCAGAACCCTCCCGCCCATGGGAGGAAATCTCTATGGATTTTATAGTGGACCTCCCACCCAGCCAGAAGAAAACGGCCATTTGGGTGGTGAAGGACTACTTCTCAAAGCAGGCCCACTTCATCCCCTGCACGTCGGTCCCATCCTCACAACAGCTAGCCAAACTCTTCCTCATCCACGTGTACAGGCTACACGGATGTCCCGCACGTGTGGTGACCGACAGGGGCACACAGTTCACCTCCAAATTCTGGCGGGCCTTCCTAAAGCTGACGGGGACCCAACAGGCCCTATCTACGGCTTGGCACCCCCAGACGGACGGAGCCACAGAGGCTCTTAATGCCACCTTAGAGCAATTCATACGATCATATACTAACTACCACCAAGACGACTGGGCTGAACTGCTCCCGTTTGCCGAAGTCGCATACAACAACGCCGTCCACACAAGCACGGGGAAAACTCCGTTTGAAGTAGTCTCGGGGCGCGACTTCGTCCCCATACCGGAGCTACCTCAACCCCCGGAACCCCAGGTGGACGCTAGCGACTGGGGACGGAAGATCGCGGAAGCATGGCCCGTAATCACGGCGGCGCTGAAGGATGCACAGGCAGCCTACAAAGAGCAGGCCGACAAGCACCGGCGCCAACAACCGACGTTCCAAGCGGGGGATATGGCCTACCTATCCACCAAGTTCCTAAAGTCAACCCAACCCTCGAAAAAACTGGGGCCTAAGTACATCGGGCCGTTCCGAGTCACGCAAATAGTGAACCCGGTAGCAATACGCTTGGACCTGCCACACAACCTACGGAGACTCCACCCGGTGTTCCACACCAGCCTCCTGAAACCGGCAACCACCTCCCGGTGGCACCCAAGCACGCCACAGCCCGCACCGGTGATGATCGACGGGCAACACCACTTCGAGATAAGGGACATTCTCGACTCCCGCAAGCAACGAGGAACTCTACACTATCTGGTCAGGTGGAAACACTTCCCCCACCCGGAATGGGTGGCGGCGCACAACGTTAACGCGCCTGACCTGACCAGAGCATTTCACCGGGCATACCCCGACAAACCACAACCAAGGTCAGCAAGCCAAACCCCCCCCGCAGGCCCCCCCCCTCCCGTGCCCCAAGGGAAAGGGCCCCCCCAAGCCCGCGACTTGGGTGGACCTCCCCCCCCGGGACTCACTCCCCCCGCCCCGGGCCCACGAGGTGGTGACAAGCGTTCGCCAGCACCCTCCCCCCGCCCCCCCGGCCGCGGGGGAGTGGCAAGCAAGTCAACAGGGCAACCTGGGGGCAACGCCCAGGAGATACAACAAAGGCGATGCACTTTAAATGGAAAAAAAAAAAAGAAGGGCCCTACCTGGAGCTGATAAGCACCCGACCAGCCACGCCTCTCTCCTCGCCGAACTGAGCCAAACAAACAGGGTGTGGTTGGAGCATGCGCACGCCAGGACAGGACCCGAGCATGTGCACCATGGACACACCCTGGGAAGGCACGTGGTAGAGGGAGGAGCAAAGGGAGGGGCGACAACTACTCCGGCGGGAATTTCAAAAAAAAAAAAAAAAAAAAGTGCCGTTTGACAGCTCCACCGAAAAAAAAAAAACAAAAAAAAAAAAAAACCAGAAAACCGGGGGGGGAGCACTATTCGGAAAGGGGGCAGTATGTCATGAGTGCCGTTGAGCTGAAGTCATCAGCGCAATGGCACACATGACAATAGCAAGGAAATAGGTGAAGGGGCTCAAGGTAAGTAGCCATCAACCCACAACGACTAACGGCCAACAAACAATAACTAAACGGATCACGGAGCACACCCAAGCCATCAGCGCCAATACAACGGAGATCGCCCAGCTGACAGCAATCAACAGAGGAATAGAAAACCTGATGATGGGCGATCCCGGAACCCCTCACCCACCGGCAGGGCAACGTATTGGACAAAGGGGGGTGACGTGACCGCGAGTGAGGGGGCGCTGACCGGCGTGGGGTATTTAAACCCCGCACCGGCGCGCTCCTGTCACTCTCAGCTTTTTTCTTCCGACGCTGTAACTGCGCTGTGAATAAATCAGAGCCTGATCCACGAACCAGTGTCTGAGTATTATTCAGAGGCAGGCAGCGCATGACATTAAAACAGTCCTGGGCAGAGTCCACATAAGAAACTAATGTCACCAGCCCTGGGGTGGTGAAGAAGATCGGAAGATGGATAAAAATTTCTGACTCCCAGTACTTTGACAACAGTAAATATAGCAGGTTTAAAAAAAAAAAAAAAAAAGGCATTGGTGATGATTTTACTTGGTCTGTGAAGGCATTGGTGATGATTTTACTGATTTTGTATAACTTTAACTGCTGTTAGATTTTATCTATTAATTTTTATTGTGGCGGGCTGCACTCTGGGGGGTGCACGTTATAAACAAAGTTTTTGTTTATTTATTTTTCCAATTTTGTTGTGCTTAGATGCTTGAACATACCATGAAGATGAGCATGAGAAACCAAGACTCCTATGAGAGGACAGTCTACTTCTGCTGCTTGAAGAATAGCTGTTTGAAGTGCCTTATGACTGTTGGCTTTATGTTTTTCAGAATACTAGATTGTTGTAAGCAAGAAATGTTATTGTTAAGCCTCTTAATGGGAACTACAATCAATAAGGTTCATATATTGATATGGGAGATTGCCACAGAATTAGAGGCAGCTGGAGGTTGTGGCTATGGAAGCCTTTGCCCAGCTTAGGTTGATGCATCAGTTATAACCCTAATTGGACCAGGAAGCATTGGAAATGGTAACTCATGGCCTGCCCACCACAAGACTGGAATACTGCAACACTATATGGGGATGGGGGTGAATGGATAAAGATTATGTTGCCTTGAATGAACCTTCTATGCTTACCTCTGCTGTACCAACCTTCACTAACCTAAGCATATAACATAGCCTTCTTAAAACAGAAGAGCTGTAAAGCATATTCCTAACAGCTCCAGTTAATATAAAGATACCTTGAAAAGAGAAAAAAAAAGAAAAAAACAGTATGATTCACTATGGATATCTCAGGTAGTTTGTACTTGAACACAGGAATAAACAAAACGGCAGGTGTATTGTACTCCCTATGTAGTAGTCGCTGAGCATGTCCTATTGACTTCTGAGGTTGGTGTGCATAGTGGAGAGACAGATCCTAATGCAGACCAAGAACTGACCATTCCAACATGGATTATTTCCTAGAAAGTCTTATCCAAGATTCTGTTATTACAGCCAATCTCAATAAAAGTAGTTTATCCTTCTATGGAGTTGATTTCTTAGTCTGGTTTACCTAACAGGGCTTGAATCAGTCTTGGAAGTTTCACCCTCCTCCCCCACCCCCGATGAATTAGAGAGGTGCCTGTCTGAGCTGCTCTCCATGTTATCTAGATGTTCTGGACTTAAAAAAAAAAAGTTTTACCTCTTGTTGTCTTGGTGATGGAGCTTGGTATCTCCATCAAGGTCATCTTGCTTACTCTCTACACCAGTGTTTCACAACCTTGGTAAGTTTAAGATGGTTGGACTTCAACTCCCAGAATTCCTCACCCGGCAGAATTTTGGAAGTTGAAGTCCACCCATCTTAAATTTACCAAGGTCGAGAAACACTGCTCTACACCTGAGTTCTAGAGCAAGAGCTCCTCCCCTTTACCACAATGGCTCTTTAAACGACCTGTTCTGTTAACTGCTCCTGAACACTATATTTACAGAAAACATAGTAACAAATTGACAACTGCTTTCCTACAGACATAAACTTCTTTGCTTTTTTATCATTTCATAACAAAATCAATAACCCACAAAACTTAAAAAGTATACATAAACACTCTTTTATGATTTTCAACTTTAGAAAGCTCCTTTTGTAAATTTCATTCAAGCCCTGAGAATGACACAAACTAAATGACAGTAATCTGTCATGTTTCCACAATTCCTCCCAGACTGATTCAAGTAGTTATTTATGAACCTGAAATGCCAACGGTCATTTTGATGACTAAACCATAAATTAGCATTTAAAGAGAATATAAATTTGATTTCACAGAAGCAACAAATTACTAGGCAGCTGGGATATTATTTAATTTTTATTGACATGTCATGGAAAAAGAAAGTCAGCAAAAGGTGGTGTGCTACATTTTAATAAACCTCAAACTTCAAAATATATATATTTGATCTGCTCTATTGTTCAAAAACTATATATAGATGTTTTAAGTTTAAAGATTTCTAAAAGCCCTAGTTCGTGTTAACACGCTTCACTGTCCAAATTATTCAGACATAAATAGGCAATCAAATAAGTATTAACTTCAAAATAATCTTAATATCCTGAAAATTTGCTAATACAAATTACACAATCATGTGCAAGAAATGCAGCAGTATTAATATAGCTCTAGGCATCATGAAGCAATTTATTTTTACCCTCATGAAGAAGTGTTGCTTAAACCTGTCAAAGCAATTTGCTTATTAGCAGTCTCTGCATTTAGACATTGAATTTACAAAGCTTACAAATTGGAAATAATTTTATATCATTTTGAAAATACTTCATATTTAAGACTTCCCATGCAACCCTAATACCCATTTACTACTTACCAAAGTAAACTTAAAAACAATCCTAAATATTCATAAATAGCACTGTCAGTACACAGGACAAATCTTACAATACATCAGCTGCTATTATTTTTAGCGCACAAATAATTCAAACTTTAAAGTTATACCTTTACTTATTTTATCATTTTTTGGCTGTTTTTAATGTCCTTCTGAAATGAAAAGTGAGACGAGTATTTCAGATATTACAAGAGGATCCAAGAGAAAATGAAATTAGGTGGATCCACGTACATAAAAATATTACTGTCTTTAGTGACCCTATTCAGAATTCCACTCAATCAGCTATATTCTTCCAGGACATTGATTCTATTTTGTCTGATTTTCAGTTTTTCCTCCCAATCCAGTCAGCACTCTGTAGCCACTGAACATGGTTAGTCGTAAATGTGCTATTTTGGTTCTTTCTGACTATTAGTTCCTCCCACCCCCCACCCCCTTGGTTTATTCCTGGGCCTGCTGCTACTTTTTATTCCTGGGTGGTGCCCTTTGGCTACCTAAGAATCCATGCTTGGAAGAAGACTTCAAGTTAATTTGAGGAAGACTTGAAATTGCCATCAGCAGAACAGAATGTATGCATTGTTTGAGTATGTTGTTTATGTTTTAAAACAAATTCATGAATAAAACTCAAAAGAACATAAACAAATGAATAATGTATATATGCAATGCACTAAAATCAAACAGATACCTGCCTATTGAAGCTGACAATAAAGATTTTAATGTTTGTAGTTTTAAATGCCTTCTTTTTCCTTTTGTTATGTATTTCTGTATTTATTATAAGACGCTCTGAGCGTTTAACAAATGAAAACATGAGAATAAATAAATAAACAAACTGAATAAATAATTGACAAAGACAAATGGAATACGCACACAGCCTCTGTACCTTCCTATCTTGTTTAGAAATCTTCTGTGGCAGATTTGGAGCAGAACTGGGTTTTGGAAGCTTTGCAGATTTTCTTTGCTTCTAAATGGTGGCAGGCTTATTTTAGGGCTTAATTTACAGTTTTCTGCAACTGATGGGAAACCGTGCCATGTTTAGTAATTATAGTCAGTGGGTTGTATAAATGGTTCCTAGGGCCACATCTGGCATTATTGAACAGCATTGTTAATGAGCAGTATTGGATACAACCCAACTCACAAAGGCTTCAATCTGTGTCTTCCTAATTCAGAGAGAAGTACCATAAGATTTAACAGGGTTTATTTCCAAATAACTATGAATTTGATAATCTGTGAGATTCTAACTTTTCTATGATTAAGAAATTTATGTTTCATAAAATAGTACTACAGCAGCTGGAATATACAAGATGGATATAGAAACAATTCCTCCTATTGATCAGAGTGCAGCGATAGAGAATATCTTATTTGCACATAAATCCCTACTTCAGTATCTTCTAAGTTAAACGATCTCAGATAGTAAAGCTGAGAAAAGATTCCTGTCAACATTTTGGAGCACCAGTGACAATGGGAGTGGCTGGTCAGACTAACAGGCTCCTTAAGGTACTGTACCTTAATATATTTGTATGTGAAGTGGTTTCCATTTTCCTTTTCTCATAGACATACTTTTAAGGTTCAAAACAATATACATTTCTATTTTATCTTTTGCATCTTTTAATACAGAAGCATCTATGTTACTAATATTAACTGATAAAGTCTATATTTAATCTATGTTAATGGGGAGATGAAACAAACTAGAATTACGTACTTGAGGAAAAGGAATACTGTACCATGTATGGAATTTAATTAATCAATTGCTTACCTGCCGGCGTATCATTTCCAGATTAGTTTCTGCTTTGTTGATTAGTGTATCTATCTCTGATGATTCCTTGATGTTTTTGTTTTCTCTAAAGGCATCTCTTATTCTTCTGATGGCATATGTCCTAAGTAAATTTTTAAGAAAAAATGTAAGCATCCACTGTTTTATCAAAGCTTTATATACAATCTGTAATGTGTAAAAGTACAATCTATACGCTGTGGGCCACCTTCAGTTGACCTGTCAGTTTTCAGTAATCCTCAGAGTCCCTGGAATGGTCAGAGTAAAACATTACCTCTTTTAGTTTTGAAGGATTTTAAAGGGGCAAAATAGGTGCCTTAAGAAGCTTAAGGCACACTCTTTTGTTCCTAGGACTCCCCAAGTGTCCTAATTCATGAGCAAAATAACCACATAAATTCGCCATGCCCATTCTATTAACATCATGATTTCACCAGCCACAACACCTGCAAACCTTGGATGCTAACTTTTTTTGTCTTTAAGAGCCACAAAATAGTTGAGTACATACAGTATTACCCAGATTTTTGAATTGTACAGGATGATTTGTGTTTATATTGTTAAACTACTTTATTATAAGTAATAATACAGACACATTTTTATCCAAGAATTTTAATTCTAATGTTGTGCACTGTTATATTATTTTATTCTATTTATTCATGCCATGTACTTTTTCTTTTTAAACTGACCACTGATTGAAATTAATAAAATCTAATCTAATCTAGGACTTCTGGTGGGGATAATGGCAGCTTGAGTGGCTCTTTTCAAGTGGAGCTGGCGGCACAGCACTTTTGAGGCATGGGCAGGATCCCTGGAGCCTGAAGCATTCTCCAGAGCTAAGGAGAATCCAGGAATCATCCCACTTGTCCTTCAGATGGCTGTTCCTCACGGATGGATTGTGAAATGGAGTTTCTGCGATTGACTGGTGAGTGGAGTGGCTGGGAGGCGGGTCTGTTACCTTTTTCGAGGCTGTGCCGAAGCCAGTTGAAATGGACTCTAAAACTGACCACCCCATTTCTAAGACACATTATTTACTTATTTTCTATTTAAGAGAGGCTTTCTTCAGCACAGAGAAGTTTATACTCTTGGAGATTTTCGTTATTTTTTGGGATTATTTTTCATATGATTGGCTTGGGACTTTGAGATTTGTTTACTAAGCAAAAAGATCGAAGTTGGGATTATTGTTTGTTTTTCTTTTGAGGAGCAAAAGAATTTTTTATGGATTATTGAAGGTTTTTTTGATGAATCTGCGTTAGTAGAGCCAGATTTTGTTGTTCTAATCTGCAGAAAAGTTGCCCCTTGTTATAACTTTCCGATGTGCTGATTGGCTTGGATGTATAAACAACAGTAATTGGAGAGCTTTCCCTTGTCTCTCTGGATTTTTTTTAACTTTCATTTTTGGAGTGGATTTTCTGCCTGCATTTTGTATTTTGGGACACTGGAGGGAGGTATAGACCATGGCAATGAGAAGAGTACAAGGACATGGATCTGGAGATAAAGAATTTTTCAAATCTATCTTTGAGGAGTTTACTGCTAAGGTTACCCAATCTGTAGAGACTAAATTCGAAGACTGGAAAAGAGATTGGTTGATAAACTGGAAAAGACTATTGGAGACATCAAACAAGCGAATGACAGAGTGGAATCTTTAAAAAATAAGATGGAGACCAAAGATTTGGAGATAGAAAGAGAATTGGGTTTGCATTGCTTGAACTCAGAGAAGAGAATTCTATGACTACAGGAGGTTCCAGAAAAGAGGAATGAGGATATAAGGAAATGGGTATCTCAAGCATTGGCAAAGCTATTAAGATGGTAAGAAGATGGAGGAGGAGTTGGATAAAGTTTTTTGCATAAACTCAAGATATCCAGCAATGAACAGGAAGCCAAGAGATATTCTGATTCACTTTGTAAAGAAAAGAACAAGGGATCATGTTCTGCAGTGCCATTTTGATGCAAGATTAAAAGCTGATAATGTTGATTTCATTGTTTTAAAAGAAATCCCTATTAGGATTTTAAGGAAAATAAAATACTATTTTTAACAGATGTTTTGAAACAGAACAAGATTTTATTTCATTGGGATAAGTTAGAAGGTGTGATTTTTACCTATCAACAATAGAGATTTAGATTAAATTCCATTTCAAAAGCCAAAGACTTCCTTGTTAAATATAGGGCAGATCTGGATCAATACTCTGTGGATGATGAAGAAAAAGCTCTACAGGATTGCCAATGGGCAGAAGATACTGAGAAACAGGATGTGGAGATGGGAGCCAAATTTAAGCACTTTGGTGGATTATTTCCTTAGAAATAGACTATAAATACATTACTTGGAATATAAATGGAGCTAATGCTCCTCAGACAAGACAGAAGATTTTTCACTATTTGAGAAAGTTGAATCATGATGTGGTATGTTTGCAGGAAACCCATATTAAGAAAAAAAGATGTAAAATACTTGATAAATAAAATTTTGGGGGAAGAATTTATCTCAGTGGGTTTGAAAAAGACTAATGGAGTTGTTTTGTATGTTAGACCACAACTGAAACCACGTCTTTTAATTTCTGATGAACGTGGCAGGTATGTGGCAGTTGAAGTTGAGATGCAAGGAATTAAATCTATAATTGTTGGAATTTATGTGCCAAATGAAGATAAAGGGAAATTTTTAAAACATCTTATGGAACTGCCACAGTTTTCATACCAGAATTGGTGTTTATTGGGAGATTGGAATGGAGTAACTTCTCCACTTATGGGCAGAACTTCAGGTAAAGGAATTAAACAAGGGAAACTACCAAAGTCTTTCTTTGATCTGATCAGTAATTTGTCTCTGGTGGACTCTTGAAGACAGAAGAATGGAACAGCGAGAGAATATACTTTTTTCCTGAAAGACATAAAACTTCTTCAAGAATTGATATGATATGGATTTCAAAGAGTTTGGCTAATCAAATTTTTAAAGTAGATACTTTACCTATGACTTTTTCTGACCACAATCCAGTTAGTTTAGTAATTAAAAGAAACCCTACTACCTTTAGATGGAGATTAAATGAAGCAGTACTACAAAAAGAATGTGTGGCGGAAGACTGCAAAAGGAGGTTAAATGAATTTTTTGACAACAATTTGGATAAAGGCACTGATTTAAAGACCATTTGGGATACTAGTAAAGCTGTTATGAGAGGTTATTTTATTCAATATAATCATGATTTAATAATCATGATTTAAAAAAGAAATCTCAAGAAAAAATGCAGACTATATTAAAGCAAATTAAAGGAAAAGAGGTTGAGTTGCAGAAAATGCCAGCGGACTCAAAGATTTTATATTTTATACCAAATTAAACTTTTATGTCAACAATTATCTATGATAACTGTGAGAGAAATAGAGATTAAATTGAATTATGTAAAGCAGAGAAACTTTGAATTTGCAAATAAACCAGGGAGATGCTTAGCTTATAAACTGAGGAAGGACAGAGAAAAGAAAATGATATTAATGATTCAAGAAGGTGATACTGTTTTAATAAATAATGAGAGAATTCAGAAATCCTTCCATGACTTTTATTCAAATTTGTATAAAAAACAGGAGGTCTCCCTGGAAAAGATGAAGAGTTGAAGAAACGAAAGTTACCAAAACTCTCACAGTCACAGAGACAAATTATGAATAGCCCTATAAGAACTTTTGAAATAGTTGAAGGTATAAAAAAGATTAGAGCAGGGAAAGCACTGGGACCAGATGGATTATCAACTTTTTATTATAAATGCTTTGAAGACCAGCTTTTACAACCTCTTCAAAAGGTGTTGAACTTTATATTGCAGGGATCTGCAATGCCAGAATCTTGGAAAGAAGCCAATATTGCATTATTACCGAAGGGAGGACAGGATCTTACTTCAGCTAAGAATCAAGAAGACCAATTTCATTGCTGAATAATGATTATAAAATATTTACTTCAGTATTGGCTGATAGATTAAAGAAGATTTTACAGGACTTTATTCATGATGATCAATATGGGTTTTTGCCCAAAAGGCAATTAAGAGACAAAGTGAGAATAGTATTGAATATTTACAACAACATAATGAAAACCAAGCAGCACCTATCTTTTTAGACACAGAAAAAGCCTTTGACAATTTGAACTGGTCCTTTATGTTTAAAGCTTTGGAAGATACGGACTTTGGGGAAAATTTTATCCAAGGAATTAAGTCGATATATACACTTCAACAGGCATGTATTATTGTTAATGGTGACTTAACTAAACCATGTGAGATACAGAAAGGGACAAGACAGGAATGTCCTTTGTCCCCTTTACTTTTTATTTTAGTCCTGGAAGTGTTAAACAGAGATATGAGACAATATGAAAAAATAAAGGGTTTGAAAATTAAAAAAGAAGTTTATAAACTGAGGGCTTTTGCCGATGATTTAATTTTGACTTCACAAGAACCTCTGAATGGTATTGAACATCTGATGAAGAAATGGAAGGACTTTGGGACATTATCTGGTTTTAAAATAAAAAACAAAGATGTTGGTTAAAAATATGACTATACAAGACCAAAAGCCTTTGATGAATAAAACTATTTAAAATTGAGAAAATGGTTAAATATTTGGGAGTCACATTGTCAAACATGAATTGTATGCTGTTTCAGAATAATTATGTTAAGGTATGGAATGATGTTAAAAAAGATTTATTGAGGTGGGATAAACTTCAATTATTATTGTTGGGAAGTGTTTCTGTGATTAAGATGAATGCTTTACCCAGGATGTTATTTTTATTTCAGACAATACCAATACTGACAACAGATGTACCATTTAAACAATGGCAAAAATACATTTCTAAGTTTATCTGGCAAAGTAAAAAACCAAGAATTAAGTACAAATTGTTACAAGATCCTAAGGAAAGAGGGGGGGGGTTAGGACTTCCTGATTTGAAATTATATTTTGATGCCTGTTGTTTGCTATGGATGAAGGAGCGGGTGACTTTGACGAACAAGAAGTTATTAGAGTTGGAAGGTCATGACTTAAGATTTGGATGGCACAGCTATTTATGGTATGACAAAGCTAAGGTTAATATAGATTTTAAAAATCATGTTATTAGGTGTACCATATTGAGAGTTTGGAATAAATATAAAACAAGATTGTCCCCTAAAGTTCCTTTATGGTTGTCACTCCAAGAAACTTTTTTCAGAAGAGAGATGAGTGTGAAACCAACATGGTTGACTTATGCTAAGTTACTAACCTTTGTTGAAGGAGAACCTGAGTTAAAAAGAGAAGAATTGGAAATGGAGGGTTACACTTGTCATTGGTTTACTTATATACAATTGTCAGAAAAATTTCATTTGGATAAGAAGATTCATAACTTTGCAAATGAGAAAAGTCAGTTGAACTGGACTTGTGTACTAATGATGAGCATGTTATTGCTAACATGTGTAAACTTTACTGCAAATGAACTTGGAGGATGAATAAGTCAAAGACAGTATAATTAAATGGGCAAAGAATTTTGGATATAATATCATGCTTGGTCAATGGGAGAATATGTGGAACAAAGGTTTGAAATTTACATTGAATTATAATTTAAAAGAGAATTTGTATAAGATGATGTATCATTGGTACTCAAGTTCTGATAAATTGTTGGAGATGTATAAGGGAATGTCAAATGTTCTCAAGGTGAAGGCACCTTTTATCATCTTTGATGGAATTGTAAGAAAGCTAAGAAATATTGGGAGTAGATATGTATTATAATTCAAAAGATTCTTAAGATGAATGTACAATTGAAACCAGTTTTCCTTTTAGGTTTGATGAACAAACAGCTTGAAACAATTTTTGTTACTTTTTAAAATATACAACAGCGACAAGACTTTTATATGCTTACAGGTGGAAGGACTCACAAATTCCTACAGTGGAAGAATGGATGATAAAATTAATGGAACTGGCAGAGGTGGTAAAACTGACTATATTGATTAAACAATTTGTCTAGTTTTGTTTCTACTTAGAAACCACTTTTGGACTTTCTGCTTGTAACTGAAAAAGATGAAGTTTTGATTTTGGGATTTGATTATTAGGTTGGTTTATACAGTAGATTATAGAAATACTTATTCTAATAAACATTATTTGTTATTTGTATCTCTGCTGGAGAAAATTGGAGGTCACTCTTTTTGCTGTATTTTTCTATTTCCCATAATTGTATTTCTATTTCAGAGCTCCAAAGGTTCTGAGAAGATAATGTAAGCTTCAGTAAACAGCGTTCAGAAGGGAGCCACATGGAGAGGAAATGTTCTCCAGAGAAGCTGGGTCCGGCAGTGAGGCGCTTCTGCTTTTCCCATGGTGGCTGAGTGAAAAAGTCCAAAGGTGGGTGCGGGGAACTGGGAGAGGAGGCAGCTGGATGAACAAATGTGGGCTGGGGAGGGTGGAGCTTGCTACGGTAGCTGGGATTGGCTGGATCTTCGCATGGGTAGGCTAGGGAGCCTAGAGCTGGCTGCAACCCCAGAACTGTGCGGTCAGGCCCGCAACTAGGGTCTTTGTCACCCGGGGCAAACATAGATTCCATGCCCATTTTGGTGCCCCCCCCTCTCACTTTGGTGCTCCCCAGAGCTCATTTTGGCGCCCCCCAGCACAGCGCCCTGGGCACATGCCTCGCTTGTCTCCCCCAGTGGCGGCCCTGAGTGCAGTTCCGGGTCTGCTTGCTGCCCCACAAGGCAGGGTGCAGGGCTTCCAAAAGGGCATAGATGGGGGGGGGGGAGATAGGTGGGTGGGGTAGTTGAAGGCAGTGTTCGGGGCTGGGAGGGACCAAGCCTGGAATGGCTTGGATTGGGGTGGGTACTCAGGCTAACGACCAGTAAAATTTAGTTAATGATGGCAAGGGGAGTTGCCAGGATTGCCGTCACTAAGCAGTGCCATCTTGCTTTACAACCACATTGCTTAGTGATGGAAATTCCAGGCTCAATTACCATCGTTAAGAGAAGACTACCTGTACTTTTCTTATCCACATCCCAATAAAGGTCATCCACTAGAGCAACAATTTACAGTAGTCTCATTCCCATGTCTGAACCCTAGTTGAAAGGGATTCAAATAATCAACTTCATTTGCAATTGGGCTGTGCTTTTGTTACCACCTTCCTGAAAAAAGGGGTGGAAATTTAATCCTGGGAAGGCTACTTCAGGAAAGGGTGCATTAGGACCTCATTCAAAGCATCTGGTAGAACCACTTCTACCAAAGTAATGCTGATTACCTCCCAGATTCAACCATCCCCACCTCCCCTGGCTGCCTGAAGGAGCCAAGCAGGGCATGTGTCCAGCCCACAAGTGGTGATGTTCATATCCCAGAACACTTTCTCTTCTTCCCCCTGGTTAACAAGCCAAAACAAATTCCAAACAACATTACCAGGCATCAACTTGGTCACCTCATCAGATGCTGCCCTTACAGCAAATCTGTATATCATTATTGAGATGTGCAAATAACCCTCAGTGGTCAGCAGCTGGATCTTCCTGCTTATATTCCCCCAATACTCTAGGTGTTACTTCTGTTCCTTCATTTTCCAGAGCTGCTTAGGTGATCCCCATAATTGGTGAACAGAGAGATCCCACTCTGGGGCAATCCCATGGAATGCTCTGGTTGTCTCCAAAATCCAGAACTTGTCAAAGAGTTCAATAGAACTACTTATTACACTGTACTCATTATTATGATGTCCAAATGCAGCCAATAATTTTCTTACTCCTTTACAGATTGCAGTGCAAAACTAGAATCCCAGATTCCATTAAAACTGGAAAACTTTACATCTGAATAAACATGCTTAGGTTTGCATTGTAACAGCATAGAAACATTATTCAATGTATGCTGGAAATTTTTAAGATATATAGCCTGAGCTACAGATCATGCTGATGACACAAGAAAATAGTTTAAATTTGTGCAGGTTGCAGGATCAGATTGGATTAATTTCCACAACATTGCACTGATGACTGAGATGCCTACCTTAACAATATAAGAAAAATGCAAGAACATCTTATTAAATACACAAGCATGTATGTTAGAATAACCATTAAATCAAACAAAAACCAATGTGGGATTAAAGAAAACAGTAATATATTTATTATATATTATTTATATCCTTTTATTATTTATATATATTTAAAAAAAACCACACCAAGAAGTCTATTATCCAGGAGATTTGAGGGCAAGTGTCATGAGTGCCGTTGAGCTGAAGTCATCAGCGCAATGGCACACATGACAATAGCAAGGAAACAGGAGAAGGGGCTCAAGATAAGTAGCCATCAACTCACAACGACTAACGGCCAACAAACAATAACTAAACGGATCACGGAGCACACCCAAGCCATCAGCGCCAATACAACGGAGATCGCCCAGCTGACAGCAATCACCGGATGAATAGAAAACCCGATGATGGGCGATCCCGGAACGCCAGCGGGGCCTCACAACCCCTCACCCACCGGCAGGGCAACGTATTGGACAAAGGGGGGTGACGTGACCGCGAGTGAGGGGGCGCTGACCGGCGCGGGGTATTTAAACCCCGCACCGGCGCGCTCCTGTCACTCTCAGCTTTTTTCTTCCGACGCTGTAACTGCGCTGTGAATAAACCAGAGCCTGATCCATCGAACCAGTGTCTGAGCATTATTCAGAGGCAGGCAGCGCATGACAGCAAGCAATTGATTTCAACTGAAGACAAGGAGCTGTTAGGCTGAGGTTCAACTTTATGGACTAAAAATAAAAGATTTACTCCAACTTCCCCAAACTGATACTGTCCAGATATATTGGAATTCAAATGCCATAATTCCCAATTAATTCTCAGCTTCCTAAGCTATCAGCTTATAAAAAGGTCCTACAAACATCTTTTAAAACAGGCCTTGAATTGTCTGTACTTAATTGTTTTAGTACCTCTGGTTTTAAATTTTGTGTGTTACTGTAATGTTTATTGGAATGATATAATTTCCAATTACTTTGGCATTATGGGAATTCAAAATCAACACACCTGGAGGGCATCTGTTTCAGGAAAGCTGTTAAGTATCACAAATGGAGGCCACAAGCAGATCTTCTTGGGTTGCAATTCCTGCACAAGGACGACACACATGCACTGAAAAGAGAGGAAAGACTGGACTGATATACAGGAGGGGCCCACAGATCTCACATCTTTTCTAATGGCCGCTTGGCTTGCATGGATACTTATGGGGAAACTGGCCTCTACAGAACGGTGGAAAGTCACCAGGGTGCAGATGCTGCACTCAACCTTTTGGGAATTAAGTGCCGCATCAAAAAAATCATTTTCTAGCTGTCCTTTATTATTTTAAGAAGCCCTTAGAGACAACTATTGCTCCAGCCTCCTGCTCTTGTTTTTGATCTGCACTTTAACTGTTTTAGTTTCCATTTTGAAACACACTTTCCTACCACCTGCTGCATCCAGGCACCGAAGTCAACAAAGGAAAACAAAAGCAATTGAAAACCTGAAGGGAGCAAAATCACTGCCACTGCCAAATAATACATGTTTCCATTAAGCCACACAAACTCAAGCATAGAAGAGTCCCACAATATCTCTGTAGCTAGAATGGAAATAAAAACATTATGCATGCCTCTGATTGAAACATCAATTCTGGTTAGGTTATTCATGGCAGTATATGAACTAGTTCTGATTTTCTTATTTCACAGAAGCTCAGTTTGCCTAAGCTTAAGGGAAGCACATAAAATGCCTCTGTAAAGAAACCGTAGAAGAGTTAATGGCATATTTGCACCACAATTACAATATGCCAGTTGGTATTTTCAAACAGAAAACAAAATTAAGGGGAAAGGATTAATAAACAAAGTTCAGATGCCTTTCTTAAACAAAATAATGTTATGTCATAAAAACCAAATAGGAAAAACCATAACAAAACCTTAATAGGACTACTTCTATAAAATGTAAACCAAACACATTTTAAAACAAATATAAATTATTATCTCCTGCTCCTGGGCATAAGCAGCTATTTCATATACTCCTAGAGTGATCCTCGCCCCACCCCAGGTAATGTTGGCAGTATTAACTGATTTTTAATCTTGAAGACTCAGTTATTACTTATTTTGATGGCCATTTACAATAGGTATCTGAACAAAGTGTCTTGTCATCTTTCTGCTATAACTCCCTATATAAAGTTCAGCTCCTGTTAATTTATCATTATTAGTTTTGTGATAAGAATCTTTTAAAACTTTTTAAAAGAGTCTTTTAAAAGGGTGGGCAATTGCCCCCAGTTATATACATAGTGGAGGTCTCATTCAGAGTACCCTGCAATATTTGAAAGAATATTTTTCATTCAAAGCAGTAAAACAAGTAAGTTAAAATAAAATCCCAATAATTTTTTTCAATATTTTGGGTTTCCCCAAACTTATAAATTTACTAGGATTTTGTCTTCAACAGAAAAGCCAGTTTGATCTAGTGGTTAAGGCAACCGGTTAGAAACCAGGAGACTGAGAGTTCTAGTCCCACCTTAGGCACGAAAGTCGGCTGGGTGACCGTGGGCCAGTCACTCTCTCAGCCCAACTCGCCTCACCGGGTTGTTGTTGTGGGGAAAAGAGGAGGAGGGAGTATTAGGTATGTTCCCCACCTTGAGTTATTTGTAAAAATAATAAAGGCAGGATAGAAAATAAATAAATTTTTAAAAATTAATTTTAAAAATCAGTGGAAATATTTGTCACTTTCAGCTCCCTGAGAAAAGCCAGGATATAACTTAGAAACATCTAATATATAAATAACAATTAAAGCCAATTAATTCTTTCTTCATAATTGTGTTTTCTTACTATATACGTTTTTCATGAGAAGCATTTGTTTTTACCAGAAACCCATTGTACTGGGTCTGGTAATCACAGTTAAGTTTAGTATTATACATAAAACCTGACTACTATGGCTTGTTCAACCAAACATGTTTAAAAGGTGTCTGGGTTTCTATAAGACACACTGATTACACATAAAGGGCTTGTCTGGGAAGCTGGCCTCTAGTGGCTAAGGTATTTTATGGTCATATGAACTTTCCTCTAGCAGCATCCTGGAGAAACCAGTACTGTTTTCTAACTATACATGCTCTGCTCAAAACATTTCATTTCATTTCATTTCAAATGGAAACTCTTGTGAAAATGCCAATGCATCCAGCAGAGAAAGCACATTTGCTGGGTAAGACTATCAGATCTAGAGGGCAAAACTCCAAATGACCATTAAATGGCAGCAAAGAGATATGGAAAAGTCTAAGTCTTTGCCACCATCTTCTAGTTGTCTGGAGTGTTCCAGCTCAGATCTTTAACCCTAGTTAAGAAATGGCATTTGTACTGCATTCAAGTGGCATACCCTTTTAAACCCTCACCTTTCAAAGCCTGCTTTCCCATGCGTACTCAGAATTGCAATATTTAAGGAGGCCACAGCTTTACCTTAGATAATTTTATACATTTATTCACACATTGCTAGCCTGTTTTTCTAAGATGCAACACGGATTAACTACAAGGAGAAATAATGTCTCCTTTATTATAAAATGTTATAAAACTAAACATATTTACAGTACAAGGCAGTAAACACCAAAAACACAGTAAAGAGCATGACAAGAGTAAGTTGTATTTAAGCATTATATTTCTATCTTTTTTTCCTGTAAATTATGAACCTATAACTTATCTTTAGCTCTTGATTAGTGAACTGGTGTTCTTTTACTTACACCTCCCTCCCCCAATGTTTAGGTAAAAAAATAAAAACTTTAAAACTAATACTGTTTCCACCCTCTCCCACTTGGATGATGACAAGCAGCAGCACAGACCTTTTTATTCATTTATAATAAACCTTATCACCCTACGCGCATTTAATTTTGATATTGGGGCAGGGGAACGACTTTCACCGAAACAGAAGAGGGGATCGGCGTCGGAGCCTCCATTCCGAAGACGGTCTCTCCCTACCTATAGCCGTAGGCGGTGAAACCCTGGCTTTCTCGCAGCAAGGCCCGATAGAGCCGCAGCACCTGAGCCCGCCGGGACGCTGCCATGTTGTAAACACGCCGCCGGGCTTCCCGGCAAGCCCCCTGCGCCTTTGCTGCCTCGGTCGGAGCCTGAATCCGGAAGCGGCCCCAGGGAGCGCGGAGCTCCTATTCGGTTGGCGAGTGGGGTGCTGCGTGGGGGAGATAAGGCAAGGCGGCTCGCCCCTCGCCGCTCGGCCTGCACGGCTGCTCCTTCTCCAGACGCCTCAGGCGGAGGGCGGCCAGCTTCTGCGCCTGGCCCGCGAGACGGATCTGACCAGAGAAAGAGAAGGTGAGTCCGCGGAGAAGGAGGGCGCGCGGCTCTGCGGGAGGAAGCTACATGTGCTGGCCCGGAGAAGTGAGCTCCTCGGCCCTAAACCTGGGGGTGGGGCTGGGGGTGGGGAGTGGATTTTTCCACCAGTCCTCCTCGCTACTTTCGCTGACTCGTCTTCTTAAAAACCTAGTAGGCCTCCTTCTGCCCAGCTCATGCATTTCGGTCCAAAGCTTGCAAAGCACCCGATTTGGAACACTTCTTTCCTAATTCTGATCCTAGAACATGCTGCAGGGACACACTGGTGCTGTACTCGATCCTCTCAATACATGCTTAAGGCACCAGGATCCCGCGAGATATCAGTATTTAAATCATGGTTTCTCAACTTCGGCAACTTTAAGATGTGTGGATTTCAACTCCCAGAATTCCCCAGCCAGCCTTGCTGGGAGTTGAAATTCACACATCTTAAAGTTGCCAAGGTTGAGAAACACTGATTTAGATAATTGGAGCCAGAGTACAACCACCTTGCCTGATCATATAGGGCAGACAGAAACAATTGGTAAAAGGCAGTCCTATAAATAGTCAGGCCCCAAACTATATAGGGCTTTATAGATGATAATCAGCATTTTGAACTACCCTGAAGACCACTGATACCCAGTGCAGCCTATGGAGCAGAGATGTCACATGGATGTACCAAGGTGTGCCCATAGCTGGTTTTGCAGCTGCATTTTGGACCAGCTGTAGCCTCCAAATGGTCTTCAAGGGCAGCCTCATGTAGAGGTCATTTCAGTTATCCAAGAGATAACTATATTAATACAGGCATGAGTCAATATAAGAAAGGTAGTCTTCCTTTCATCCTGCAGTTCTGAACAAAAATGATAATTTCATTGAAGGAATTGAATCTAATTTGATAATGTTGTTTTTTATTTCAGTAATGAAAAGTAGTAACAGAAGCATTGTATGCATACATTTCTTTTGACTCCAGCTCTTTTTAAAGGTGTTTATAGAAGTTGACACTTAAAAGTGCTTCAACCAAAAAGCCTTCCCCTACTAAGTTCAATTAAATTCTGTGCATTCTTTATTAATTTCAATTACATATTTGAGAACCAGTGTAGTGTGGTTCTTCAGGTGTTGGACTGGCACCAACAAGACCCAAATTCAAGTCTACCGTCAGCCAAGGCAGCTCTCTGGATGACTTTGGGTCAGTCACCTTAGCCCAAGGTGGGGATGGTTGTGGGGGAAAATTGGGGGGAGTGCTGTGCATGCTACCTTGAGTTCCTGAAGGAATAGCAGGATATAAATCTAATAAACATTTATATTCTCACCTAGAATTGTGTTCAATAAAGGTAGCTCAAATATAGATGTCGATTGTATATTATCATGGCTTACCCTGTTCTGGAAGTTTTTCAGTATAGATATGCCGTACAAACCATGTTTTCTTTCTTTATTTTTGTGTGCATGTACCACTGGTATACATTAATCGATACGTTTTTTTAGCAATTAGGATTGTATGTATATACAATACTGTACCTTCACCTTACACTAAATGTAATATAGGAGCTATTGGAGTATAGGTATTCTGGTAGGTTGTATGGATGGGACTAGAGCCACTTTTTATTATATATGTATAATTTTCTTACAACCATTTTATTATTGGGGAGGGTTGGCTGCATGATGGCACTCTTGGCATAAACCTAAAGTAGGGTGGTTTGTTTTTATATCTTATATTTTGTAATGTTTTCATAATACTCTTTTCAGATAAAATTCCAATGAAAACCTATATTTCTTTTTTGAAGTAGAAGCTGGACCACCCAGGTTCAGATCCACATTCATCTGTGGATGCTCCTTGGGTAGCTTTGGGCCTGTTACTGGATGTATTCATATGACACAGTGAACCAGAAACTAGCCAATCATATCTTAGTGTAGTATGAATCCAGGCTGTGGGATTTCTTTTATAGTTTTTATTGTTGTGCAAACTTAGTAAGTTCTATCAATTGAGTGAACCATGGGAAAGTAGCCAATGATTAAGCATAGTGGGAACACAGCCACTATCTCTTAGGCCAGCTAACTTTACAGGGTTGCTGTTGACAACATGAAATTGGGAGACAGAGTATTAAGTACATGACCTTGAGTTCCTGGAGAAAAAGAAGAATGTATGTAGGTATGTATGTATGTATGATGTATGTTTGTATACATTTAAAAAAAATCCCTGAGTGGTTGAATCTTGGGTCACTGAATCCTAGTATGCAAATAAAAAACTGCTGTTGACAGTGTTGTGAAAAATCAGAAGAACAGAACACAACGCTGAGAAGAAATAACCAACTGTTTATTCAATGATTGTCGGGTACCAACTTTACAAGAAAGAGGAACCCCAAACAATGGAAAAGCAAAGATTTTTATGGAAGTTGAGGGCTACAGGATGGGAAATCCTAGGGATCTGATATGTTGGCAACTTTTGGGGAAGCTAGGCAGGTTCTTGTCCCTGCACATGTTTTTTTTTTCCTATTGTTAGGCAAGGTGGCCCTTTCAGGAGTGGAGCAGAGCTGGGGAAGCCCATTGTGAAGGAGGTGGAATGCTGAGGTAATCGGGGCGCGTCCCTGGTTGAGGATGGAAGGTCGGGGTTTTTTCTATTTTGCAATCCCCTTACTAGGGCTGCCCCTGGAGTGTACTGTGAGCTGATGAGAAGGCTACTGTCCTCCTCAGGACTGTGACCAAACACTTCCCAAATTACACTGCTTCCCATTGGTTTAGATGGAAATGCAGGGGCTTTGTCTGGGGCAGGGAGGGTCAGTTTGGGTCTGATGGGATTTGGCAAAGAGAGGAGCTGGGCTTAACCCTGGTCACATCTGAAAGACAGGGAGGACAGGGGTGCAGCCTCCATTTTGTTTATTACATCTATTTCTCCACCCCAGACAGTTCCTCCAATCCAAGCCTGTTTGATCCATTAATACATTACAGAGATACACAATGCAATCTGATGCAAGTTTATTCAGAGGTTTGTTTCTTCCCTTGTTATTCTGCTTTTTCTTCTGTTTTATTTGGGCAGGGGCGGTGGAAGACTCTTGTGGAAAAAACAGGGCGGATCCTGCTGCTAGAGCCTATCATTGCTGATAACACAGGAAAGAGGAAGCTCCCCAGCATTATTGCCACTATTATCTGGAGGAAGATCTTTCTTACCAGTCCCATAAAATCTCTTCTCTTTTCAAACCCTTAGCTGCTGCAAGGAAAAGAGCCCAAAATGTACCCTTTTAATTGCAGATAACAAGTTAACAAAGATGGAGTAAGAATGAGAAAGAAAATAAAAACTACTGAACACTATGTAAGAGTCAAAGTCTGTTCAAATCATTTGGTATACATTTGGTTGTTATTACAAACGCTGTAGATGGAATAGAAAAAAAAAAGTTTGGAAAGATGGCAGTCCACCTTTATTTCCAATTGTGGCCACAATTTTTTTTCCTGTCTTAATTCTTTAGTCCCTGAATACCATCTAAAACTGCTTTGGCAATTGAGGTACCTAGTAATTTGATTAAATTAACAAGACATAAAGTACTGGGCAGATTTTCTGATTCCAGAATTGTCTACCTTCCTCAGAGACACATTTTTCCTGCCCAAAGCTTATTCTGTACCATGGCTTATATTTTCACAAGCTCAGTAACTGCCACAGGCTTCTTAGTACAGTAGTTTTCCTCCTAGGAATAGTAATGTAGATTTTAAAAATGTCCTCCTTGTTCACAAATGCTTCACCAAAGACCCCTTTGAAGTGCCTAATCAGGACTATGATCAAGCTCTTCCCAAATTACACTGCTTCCTGTTGGCCTTCTGATACTAACAAAGACTGCAACATCTTTTCCATTAAAGGTTGTTGTTGCTGCTGCTGCTTTCCAACCTTCTACTGACCTTGGAGAGAAAGTATACTATATCTAGGAAGGAGATGAGAGATGACCAGAGTCCAAAACTATTTTGTTAAAAAACAAAACTAACTGGATGTCAGCCCTTCAAGGTAGAGCAGACCATGAAACAGATGCCATGTAAGCCTAAAACTACTTTTATTAGAATAGCTATAGTAACAGAATCTTGCAAGTCTGAATGTGCTTTCCCTCTTCCCTCTTTCATCTTCTTGAGAATTAGGGGTATGTTTTTGTAAATTTCTGTGTTCATATGGGCTTAAGCCATGTTTATCTGTTTGTTGCCTTAGGAATGGATCTTCCCTCTCTCCATCAAGGCCATTCTCTGTACTCCAGTCTTCACATAATTTTAAGCTTTGGGGGACATTTTCCTATTTGCTGAAAATGACCGGTTTGAAAAACTTAGAGTGTATGCATAGAGACGACTGCAAAGTATTTCAGCTAGTACTTGTTGCCCCTTGCATAACTATTTCTCTCTCACTTGGTTGACACTTGAGCAAGACATTGTGTCTTTATTTCCACTAACTTTTAGAGAAAAAATCCTGACATGATACAAACAATAATTCTGTAAATGCTGAAGACCTGAAACTGTTACAGCAATAATAGAGATGAGAAGGAAACAGAAAATACATGGAGGTAGAAGGCCTTGGAATAATGGTGCCAAATGAAACAATGAACACAAGCAGTTGAGCCCAGTGAAAGGTACACATTTCAATCAAAAAAGCCATGGGGATATGAGCTGTAAGAAAAAAAAATAAGAAAAATGAAGTCTGAGTAGTCGACTAAGACTAGAAAAGGATGAAGAAGCTAGTTTTAACACATTTAAAATACAGGTTTCTGTACAAATTCCTATACAGATATCAACCATTCTTGGGCTTTCTCACTGATGGTATATTACAGGTAGTCCCCATTTAGCAACCACAATTGGGACCTGCAACTCAGTCATTAAGTGAAGCAGTCATCAAGTGAAACTGCAACTGTGCTTAGGATCTTACTTTAGCTTTCCTTTGCTTTACAGACCTACAAAGATCGTAAATGCAAGGATTGGTCGTAAACTTACTTTTCCATCACCAACTTTTTCATCACCAACAGTATAACATGCAAACAGTAATTAAACAAGGCAGTTGCTAAATGAGAACTACCTGTATAGCCTGGGTGCAGTTATAATCTCATGATTCTGGTTACTCAGTACAGCTGTGGAGAATGTGAAAACAAGTCCTTGAGCCTCTGTTGCCTCTGGGTGCAGAGTCAGCTTCTGTGGGTGCTCTGACCTATATGACAGGAATCTGATGGGTCTTCCTCCTTGTCTTTTATGAAGTTTCAGAATAACTGAGTGATGTGGAGAGGTTGTAAAAACAGCTATCTGGGATGCTTAATAATAGTTTGAAGATGTAGTAGCAAACTAACCAGTTTGAACGTGGTACCTGCGGAGATCATGTGGATGTAAGCAACTGTTGCATTCTCTAGGGCAGCGGTTCCCAACCTTTTTGGCACCCAGGGACTGGTTTCGTGGAAGACAATTTTTCCACGGACTGGGGGGGGGATGGTTTGGGGATGATTCAAGTGCTTCCTCTTTTTGCAGACCTTTTATTTTTTCTTTGCGCCGTTTGGAGATAGGAGCCAATGGGCTTGCTTTCTCTGACTGGAGGTGGAGCTCAGGCGGTAATGTGAGCGATGGGGAATATTCAGGTTGTAAATTTGCTCGCTCGCCCACTGCTCACCTCCTGCTGTGCAGCCCGGTTCCTAACAGGTCACAGAACGGTACCGGTCCATCGCCCGGGGGTTGGGGACCCCTGCTCTAGGGTATATTTGTAATACTGTCATGTGCTGCTTTTTACTTTGTGTTAAATTACTTTCAATTTTAAGACATAGCATTAAGCTCTTAAGTGAGAGAATGTAAACATCGACTGATACTCAGTAATTCACTGTGGTATTTTCCAAGGGGTTTTAAGCAATCACAGACTTATATAATTCCATATTTTTTTCCATTTTTTGTGGTTTTTTCCCCAACATTTAATATCCATTTTAAGGCAGAAAGAGAGCATATAAATTAAATAAGCCACTTCAATTTGAATGATATAAACTGTGTGAAGTTCTCTTTGACTAAAACTAAGTAGATGTAATATTTTAATTGTAACTTACAGTTTGCTTGCTTTTATCCTTCCCCTTGCATCAATGACATTATGAAATAAATTGCAACATTTGATAATACAAAATAGATTTTTGTAAACATATGTTGGGCTAAGATTTCTTTCCTCTCTCCCCAATAAAAGCCTTCATTGACTTGAAAATAAATATGTGAATGAAAGTAAAAAGGAAAGCATATGTGAATTGGCTATTAACTTTTAAGAGGTGTGTTTTGTGGAGTGTTATTTGTAACACTGAGATTTTAAAATGAGATGAGTTTTCTTCAAAATAAAAAATGACTGAAACTAGCTATCTCTGTTGGTGAATAAATTGTCTCTTCATAATGCCAAAAAGGAATATTTCAATTTCTCTCTCATTAGTTTCTTTCTTGGTGGTGTTTTGAAATGGCTTTGTTGAAAAAGAATAGATACAACAGATCTAAATATCAGTGAGGCTGTGGTTTGATCTGTATTTCTCACAGATCTCTTCTACCATGTATTCTTGTCATGAGGACTCAATTTTCTGCTTTCAGCAGAATTGTTGGAATTATATCTTAATTATTTGAACTAGTTGTGCAGATGGTTTTTCTGTGGGGAAATAGGCCCTACAAACACTACATTAACATTGCTACCAAATGGCCTGTAGCGTTTGCCTTTAGAAGTGATTGTCTCAGTGGGCTTAACCATGGTGTCAACCCTATATAGTATGATTATACGTACAACATATAATGGCAGTTATTTTTATATTTTAAGCTGTTCAATCATGTCCAGTTCTCGGAGACTGCCTGGACAAATCCCTACAGTTTTCTTGGCAAGGTTTTTCAGAAGTGGTTTGCCATTGCCTACTTCCTAGGGCTGAGAGAAAGTGACTGGCCCAAGGTCACCCAGCTGGCTCTGTGCCCAAGGTGGGACTAGAATGCACAGTCTCCCAGTTTCTAGCCTGATGCCTTAACCACTATTCCAAACTGGCTCTCATAATGACAGTAATGGAACACAAATAGCCAACAACTTAGATGCTTATGGAGGTAAAAAGAATATAGTCCGTGCCTTAGCATTTTTCCCCTGTGGATGTCATTTCTTCATATTCTGAAAGGCATATTGCCATGAGATTAAAAATAATTACATCACTCATTTAAGTGAGCATTGAACATTTGGGGAGCTTCAGTGATAACTGAAAAATGGTGGACTTACTAAATTAATGTGAAGTTCGCATGAATATACCAAGGTGTGCCTACCTTACATTTTCATTGGAAATGAATCTTGTTTACTGGATTTCCTATTGTGACCAATAGAATGAATCTTTGCTTTCCTATTGGTGGGTATAGATGGTTGCATGTTTCACTGTTCACTATGTATAATTCTCTGGATCATGACTAATGACTCACAAGAATGTTTTCAAGAGCCGGTTTGGTCTAGTGGTTAAGGCACCGGGCTAGAAACCAGGAGCCTGGGAGTTCTAGTCCTGCCTTTGGCATGAAAGCTGGCTGGGTGACCTTGGGCCAGTCACTCTCTCTCAGCTCAACTCACCCCACAGGGTTGCTGTTGTGGAGAAAATAGGAGGAGGAAGGAGTATTTGGTATGTTCGCTGCCTTGAGTTGTTTATAAAAATAATAAAGGCATGATAGAAGATAAATAAATAAATTAAATATAAATATTGTCTATACATAACTATGAGGAAGTAAATCCAATTAATACAATATGAAAAAGAAAACCTAGTATTCAACCTGCAGTATTTTTTATTTTCCACAAAGGGGAGCTATAAGAAGTAAAAATCAATTACAGCAGTATTGATGTGAACAGAAAATAGCTGATTTCTAAGCATGTCAACTGATTTGTATATATTCAATGAAAAATAAAGATTAGATGAATTATTTTATTCTAAATCTACGTGTACCATTGTGCAAAGCTCAGCAAGCTATAACTAGCCTCTAGCACTACATTGTTTCAGATATGCTTGTCCACTAAGAGTTTTCCCAAAGTGTCATGTCTTTCTTCCTAAAACAAGTCTTTACTTCTCTTTGGACAATTAATTAAAGGAAGAATAAAGTTAGCAACTGAACAACTTCTAAAATCTGGTAGATAAAATAAGAAATGGGGTAGATTTGCTTTAAATAATGATTTAAAACACTGATCAGGAAGACTATATTATCATTTTGAAATAAAAATTCATTTTTTGTTTGATATAATCTGAATACATATGCTTCATATGTATTACATAGCTAACAAATATTTAGTTATACTTTTCAGATTAATTTTCACAAAGAAATTGAATGATGATCTTAGTACCTCAAAGCATATACTTATGAAGTCATAAGAGTTTAATCAGTTTCAGTTCAACTGATTATTGTGAAAGTTTATAGGATATTTCTGCATGATGTTCTTGAACAACTATCATCAGCTTTCAAACTGTACTAATAACTTCTGATTAGTTTTTTTCAGCAAAAATAAAAATAATATTATTAAAGATGTGCATACATTTTTAATTATTTTATTCTTAAATAGTGTTTTGTAAATGTAAAAAATAGACAGTGTCAGTCAATGGAAAGAACTGTATCAGTGATAAACTAATCAATGTCTTTCTTTTTATTTGAAACCTGGAAAAGGAGAACACCTTTTTTGCTTTATTACTTCCGAGATTGCTTCTCCATTTTGAATGAATTACCCCAAAGTAAAGAAAACACTCTTTTTATACTAGCAGTAGAACTGACTGCTGTTAAAAGTTGAACAACTACTTCAGCGATCTCTGGAGCCATCTCTCAATCCAAATTAAGTGACTTTCTTTCTAAACATTACCCTTTGCCTTGACAATTATTATAGTTTGTATTATGGAGGGATGATTGTGGGGTGTTCATGCCAGAGCCAAATCCTGTTCTTCGTCAGTTAAGGATTGACCCCAGTTCTAGCTCTGAGAATAACTGGCACAAAAATGAACCAGAGTCAGTGCTTGTTCCATTTGCTTTTTTACAGCCTGTAATTTAACTCTGTCATTTCCTATTTCTCTTTCCAAGGTTACAGTCAATTCCTTCCAAAGTTAGTAACATGAAAAATAAAACATTGATTTAACTGCACTTTGTTCAAGGCGAAAGAAATATGCTTTGGGATAGTTATTAAATGTTCAGTTTTTCTCTTTTGCCCTGTAGCGAGATTTTTGGCTCTTCTACTTCCATTCGTTTATGATTTGTTCATAAATTTCATCAAAATAGGCCAGTTCTTGATACAGCTCTCCAGTAGTCAATTAATGCATTCCATGGAAAACTTAATTTGCTTCCCAATCTCTTTCTTTCTTCAAAGCAGCTGCTTTAAGGTGCTTACTACAAAAGTTGTTTGCAGTATCAGTTATATTAGCCTTGTTTCTGTATTCCTCGAATCCTCATGTCTGAGAAATGTATTCTGCATTCTCGGTGTTTCATTTTCCTTCTTTATATTACTTTTTTGGGGGGGGGGATGCCTTTGAGTAAATGTTGACTCCTGGCAACTGCCTGGACAAGTCTCTGCAGTTTTCTTGGCAAGATTTCGGAAGTGGTTAGCCATTGCCTGCTTCCTAGGATTGAGAGAGAGTGGCTGTCCCAAGCTCACCCAGCTGGCTTCAAGCCTAAGGCAGGACTAAAACTCACCGTCTCCTGGTTTCTATCCTGGTGCCTTAACCACTACACCAGAGTGGCCGGTCTGTCTGTCTGTCTGTCTGTCTGTCTCCATGCTCAGGTCTGCTCCATCACCTCAAATTCTCTATTCGTTTTATTTTGTCTTTGCAGTTTTAGGGAGTGGTTAGATCCTTGGTCTATTAATTTATTTCTCATGTCCATTAAAATAAACTATACACAAAAAAGATGTTTATCTGCTCCAATAGGTATTCATTTTCCATCTGGTAAATATACCGCTATGAGCCATTTTATGGTCTTTTGCTCCAAAGATTGGTTGGAAATTTCTGCTTCTAATTTTTCAAACATCAGAATTCTTCTTTACAACTGGGGAGCTATAAATCATTTCAACTATAGTTAGTAATCAAACCAGGAACAGAGATTACATTTTGATCCAAATTTATTGCAGGAATGTATTGATAGTCTGTTTCCAACAAGTGTCTGTTTCACATATTGAGGGTTCATTTTGGCAAGATCATAAACAGCCAGAGACAAGTCCGTTACCATAGCAAGGGACAGGTGGAAAACATTCTTCCCACCCAAAAGAGATACTTGAAGTCTGTTCCATCATGTGGGAGCGAGAAAGAGTCTCAAGAAGATCAACCTTGATTTCAGTATAATTAGGGCTTGGGATTTTTTTCATAATCGCTTAATTAGTTTTTCCTCACTATTTTTGAGAATCACATCCTGGAAAGCCTATGCCTGCTTTTGGGTCTATGCAAGTCCAATTCAGTTCAGGTCAGCCATAGGTCAATAAGCAACATTTACAGAGAGAAAAACGCAGAATAATGAGAACATGAGTTAATGCAGAATATTCACAATGCTAAGTGAGTCAATCTCTTTTATAAGCAATTGCCGTGGCCTTCAGGTAGTTGACCCATAATGTTAAGCCTGCCATAGTAAAAAGAAAAAAGTCTGGTCAGCATGAGCTGATAATAAAAATGTGACCTTTTCTTCAGCTGATTCTATAGCAACATTTTTTCAGGTCACAGAACCTGTTAGTTAAACAAACAAACCTGGAACCCCTGATCAAGAGGGGTTTAAAAACTATTTTGTTAGTCTGTTCTTTTCGTTTCTTAAAGTAAAAGGTACAGAATTGTTAAGATGCTTTTTCATAAAATAGGGTTTTTGAACATGGTTTACTATTAAATAGACTTTTTTGCATGAATTCAGTATGTACTTGTAAACAAAAAACTGCATCACATAATTTGGAAAAGGGCTTACATCAAACGATACCTACATTCCTACCGGTGCATTAGTTCAGGAACCAGCTTAATTTGATTAAGAATTGCCAGGCCTGCCTTGTTTGCTTTTGTTTTAGGTAAAGGTAAAGGTTTCCCTTGACGTAAAGTCCAGTCGTGTCCGACTCTAGGGGGCGGTGCTCATCTCCGTTTCAAAGCCTTGGAGCCGGCGTTGTTATAGACACTTCCGGGTCATGTGGCCAGCATGACGACTCGGAACGCCGTTACCTTCCCGCCGAAGCGGTACCAATTAATCTACTCACATTTGCATGTTTTCGAACTGCTTGGTGTGCAGAAGCTGGGACGAGCAACGGGAGCTCACCCCGCCGCGCGGTTTCGAACCGCCGACCTTCCGATCGACAGCTCAGCGGTTTAACCCGCAGCGCCACCGCGTCCCTTTTGTTTTAGTTCAGACATAATAAGGAGCTGGCTTATTTTATCTTCCTGATACAGTAATTTAAAGAGAGGGGGAGGAAAGAGCATGAGTGTATGACTCATCACAGTTTTTCATTATGTATGAATTGGGCCTTTCAGCTATTCCAAAAAATTACCTTATGTCTGCTTTTCCTTAAACAATTGTTTATCACCTAGGATAATAAACAATTGTTTGTCTAAGAGATATTTTGTTTTTTAAATGCAAAGTGTGGTGGGAACATTTTTTCCTTAATGTTGCTTCAGGATGGAAAAGTAGTTTCTAGTGTTTCCTTTTCCTTCTTTTAAAAATCCTATATAATCTGAGTACTGGGATTTTTGGTTTTGCTATTTTACTGTAATGGTCTTTTGTAGAATTGCAATAATAATGATGATGATGATGATGATAATAATAATAATAATAATAATAAGCTGCCTGATTCCAAGCAAGTCTTTGTTGATGTGTCACAATTATTAGGCATAGTTATATAAGCTATTAATATTTTAGGCACTTTCTTATCTGCATTGCTATGTTTAAAAAATCAGTATTTTTTTCCATTAAGCGATATATTTCTGGCTATCTTTAGCCATAAATTTGGCATATTTCAGGACACAGGGTTTGACTGAGCAGGTGATATATTTGGAGCAGGAAAGGATTTATTTTTGGAACAGGTGTTAATTTTTAAAATATTCTTAGCCCCCCCCCCCTTTTTTTTTCCCTATGGCAACATAAAACACAGGCTTGCAAGAATGTCTTGGAATCTGTTGGCTAAGTATAATATGCTTGGTGTCTATCATAAATGCGTACTGTCCAACGCTAGTGTTGTTTTAAAGATTTTGAGCTGTGTGGGTTATTGTTTGTTCTGTCAACAGATTTATTGTTTCCTGTGAAAACATTCTTTAATATTTGTTAAAGTGAAAAGAAAATAATTCCTGCCATACCATTTAAAAGGCCTCTTTCCAGTCCTTTCTGAAGTGTTCTTTCTCTCCACTGCTAGAAAGCATGTAAGCTGAGCCTGTATTAGTTTTTAAAGGAGAAGCACAGCAGCCCTAGTGGACAGTCGATGCCACTGCAGCTTGCCTATCTCTTCCTCTCTAACCATAGCAAGCCAATCCATTTCCCAACAGCAGTAGGTGTTCAACTAGTCCACGTGGGGCCAGCATTGCCCTAGTATAAAAAGATGTGGAAACTTTTCCTTTCCATCTTGAAATACTATTTGCAATTTTCTTTTCTGTCCATTTGATCGCTGCAGCCATTTGATCGTAGGTATCTTATTTTTCCTTTCTGTTGCCAAATCTGTTATGAATAAGCTTGCAGCTTAAGAAAGAAATTTTATTCTGAAATATGACACAGAGTGTGCTTCTCTTAAACTCAAAAAGAAAAGAAGAAAGTGTTCATCTTTTTCTTTCAGTTATGCTTATCTTGAATGACATCTTGAGTGACTATAAAGAGACTGAATTTATTTTTAAAAGAGGTGTTATTTCAAAATGTATTTTAGATAAGTATGCTTTATCCAATTTATTACAGTTTATCTCACTTCCTCTCACTTCCCTTGATCTGTTACAAAACTCAATGCAGTGAAAATTATTTAAAAACCTGGAAGTGTACACCTGGTGTAGTGAAAGTAACAGGATGCATTCAATATACAGGGCAAGGATCTCAGCCGCCGTGGCAAATGCCATTAGTAATTTCCATCTTCCCTGCTTGTGTATTGCACTATGTATATAAATGTTCATGGAGAAAATCTGTCTACAGGAGTTGACAACCACTTGATGGCACATAATCAATCAAATATAAATGCTCACTAGATAATAACATTTTGTTTTGCCTTTTATGTGGGTTAAGCCTTCCTAGACAATGTGACGGTGCTATGTCATCTGGAAAGACTTTTACATATTAATACACATCATGTGAACGAACGTTGCCCCTGTGTTAGTTATAAGGGAATGTGAAGCCCAGGCCTATTGCTTTTGGAGTGAAGTTTAGTATTTCCTAGTGTTGATTCATATAACCACTTGTTGTGAAGCAGTAAACATTTAGTGAAGTTTGTACACAAGCTGGAGTTTTATTTAAAGTAATAGAGGGGAAGTTTCCCTCTCCCAAAATCATTGGTAGGTCCTTGCATCACTGCTATTCAAAACTGCAGAGAGTGAATAGAAATAGTATGGATATACTCTTGGGTGTACAAAGATTGGTTATACTCAGAAGTTGAGTCATGCTCCGTGACTCATGAATGAACCAACATCAAGAACCTTAATTTTTAAAACAATATGAAGCTTCTCTGCTTGTACGATTTCATTGCAAGGATCCAGAGTTTGCCTAAGTAGTGAAAGGAAGAACACTACAGCCACTACCCCTTCCCCCTCAGTCCTGCTTTACAAGCATAGCAGTATTATGTCTTCAGAGAGAAGAGCTTCTCTGCTCTGTGTGGCTAATTGTGCTTCTTAGAGTCTTTGACAGTTAGGGATGTGCTGGTAGCAAATCTGTAGGAGCAAAAGAGCCAGGAATTGCATGAAAACTGGGATCTGGAATTTTAACAAGAACCTGTAGGTCACATGAAAATAGTTTGCCAGGAGGCCTCTTCACTATTTTGGGTGTTTGGTAACATTAGAAACTGTTTCAGATGATACAGCCAGAATGCACAAATTGTTTGTGCTCATATTGTGTTTATTTTGGTGGGTAATGTCTGCTGCAGGAATAACATATGTTTTGTGCTATATGGTAGTTGCTATGGCAACTTAAAAATAAAATGCCAGAGAAAATAGCTAGATAGCATGTTCATAATAAATGATTGCCAACAGTAACACATATATAAAAAGAATTTCTTTTTACTTTCTTTGAATTATCGGTGACACTCGGCAACTTTTGTTTCCTCTGTTACAAAAAGAGATCTTTTAAAGAAAAGATACCCCGCTAGAGTTTGCAAATAGCTACTTTAATGCTGAAATGGCAGAGGACTGATTGAAAATATGAAGAAGCTTTAAGGATACGTGCATCATTGCAAGAATTACTATAAACTGACATATTACTTTTCTTGAAGTGATGTTGGCATCTTAAAAAAAACTAATGGGATATGAATTTTATATAGAGTGGCAAAGGAGAAATACAGGGGAAAGCCATTCTTAAAAACCATCTTGAAGTTCCTTTTCAAGGTCACATTTCATTGTTTGGCCTGGCTCGGGTTACTGGCAGGGATATTGTTGTCACTCTGAAAATAATGAACCAACTTGGACATAAATAACTGTGAAGATAGGGAGCTATACAGATAGATAGACAGATAGACATGGCAATCTGTCTTTGAAAGAAGAGGCTATATAAACACTGAGTTGACCAAAACCTCTGGTAAATTATGCCAAAAAATAAAGCTTTGAATTTCTTTACTGTTTAATTTGTTCCTCACCACTATATCAAATGATCTTCCTTCCTTCCTGTAATTTGATCTAAATTGTTGTTTACAAAGTAGTAAATGTAAATAGAAGAGACAGCCATGCCTTACTATTAGGCCAACAATAATGTCAGTTTTCATGAAATCATAGAATTGTAAAATCATAAGGTTGGAAGTGACCTTGGAGGCCTTCTAGTCAACCCCCTGCCAAGTGCACGAATCCTCATACCATCCTGGACAAATAGCTGTCCAACCGTTTCTTGAAAACCTCCAGTGATGGAGCACCCTTGACTTCAGGACATAGGCTGCTCTACTTTTTAATAGCTCTTAATAGTCTTAAGCTAATTTTAATAGCTCTTAATAATAGCTCTTAATAGTCAGAAAATTCCTCCCTATTTCAAGTTTGGATCTCCCTCTGTAAAGCTACCTATACCAGATAAATTGTACATGGCAAAGAAAAGATATTCATGGTTGCCACCAAAACTTACTCCAAAGTTCAGTAATGGTTGAGTGAATGTCACTAATGTCTTTGCTAGATCTGCTGGTACCAAAGAGAGAATGGAAAATGCAGTAGGCTTGGGATGACACTGTACAGTTGAGTAGAAACAGTAAGCTCATGATATGTCATTCCAGATTGATACATGAGTGGTTTCATACAGATGTTAAATAGCATGGGAGAGAGGATTGCATCTGCAGTATTCCATACTGGACCAATGACAGACTTTATATCACTCTTTCCCTGAAACTATCTGTTGGAACTGTCCAGTCAGGCAGGACTGCAAAACAGGCCAATGCCCAACTATTGCAGGCAGTCCAGAATCCTGACTGGAAGGAACTCTGATAACTCACATTCTCCCTCATAGAAGTATTAACCACCTCTTGAATCCAGCCTTAGACACCCAGCTTGGCTACTTCATTGTCTTCTACAGTACTTACAGATTTTCTTTTTTAATCTATTGAATCGTGTCTGATTCTTGGAGACTGCCTGGACAAGTCCCTGCAATTTTCTTGGAAAGGTTTTTCGAAGTGATTTGCCATTGCCTTCTTCCTAGAGCTGAGAGAGAGTGACTGGCCCAAGGTCACCCAGCTGGCTTTGTGCCCATGGTGGGACTAGAACTCACGGTCTCCCAGTTTCTAGCCCAGTGCCTTACCAGTACACCAAACTGGCTCTCAATACATTTCTATATTTAAAACACTGTGCAAGTGTTCAATAACATCTATAACTAATGTGCCATTTTCATTGGTTTGGTGTGGAATGATCTGCACACTCAGATTTGATCAGCTGCTTGAATGGGATCGTGCACTCATTCAAGCCATTGGGAAGCCTCAGGATTGTCAGGCATATGGAGAATTGATAATGAATTCTGCCCTGTGGCCAAAATGGATGTGATCTCTTGGTTTAAATAGTTACTTTGGACTCCAGTTTATACACGGTCCTTGGGATTGGGCCTGGAGAAACTAGAGTGGAAGCTTCCAGATGCTTTTCAAAGGCAGCCCCACATAGAGTACTTTGTAATAATCCAAACAGGAAGTGACTAAGGCTTGAGCAACTGTGAGTAAGCCCCCGACTGAGGAACAGGCACAACTGGTATACAAGATGTATCTGTGCAAAGGCATTCTTAGCCATGGCTGCTAGCTGCTCCTTGAGCAGGAGTCATGAGTCCAAGAAGACATTGCATACCAACTTTCTCTAGGGGAGTGCTATCCCATCCAAAGTAATCAATAGAACAACTCTAGAACCAAGAGGTCCCGAAACTCAGAAACCATCAGATTCACCACCTTTTCATCCCCATCCAGATCCCCATAGCCTCCAGGCACTGGGTAAGCATCTTACAGCATCACTTGTACAGCCTGGGGCAGAGTTGTGTTACAGGGTATCATCAGCAGAAGGATGATACCTCACCCTTTGTCAATGGATAGCCTCGCTTAGCAGCTTCATGTAGTTATTAAGTAAGAGTGGATAGTGCCATGAGGATTTCAAAACTGCAAAAAATGATTTGCTAAATTTCTGTGCATTAATAAGATGTAGCATTGAAAGAAGCTGTTCTGACAAATGTAGTATTTAGTATGAAATTATATTTGATACGAGCTAGAAGTTTGTATGTCACAAATACAGTTCTCAGATTCCTAAATTATTTATTATGCAGGCTACCATCAATTCCCAAAAGTTAGAAGGGAAGGCATATGCTGCCTCTAATGAACAATATTCTTAAGCTCAGAATTTTGCATTGCAACCATTATACTAAGTGGGTAAAACCGTTTTTTAGGCTAAAAGCTGCACTTGGCCTCTGAATGACATGCCAGAAAACTAATTCCAAGCAGAGAGGGGGGGGGGATGCCAATGGAAAAAAATGGACAGGTCTAGGACAAAAATTAAATTAATTGCAATTAGAAGTATACAAAATGTTTTGAACTTGAAACAGCTGTTTCAGTTTTGAAATTGGATGCTGTGACTCACCGAAAAAGTTTTGATACAGTTCCACTCTTACCAAAAATACTTTGAACTCTAAAATGGCATTATGTCAACATTTAACTTTGGGTTGTTAGAACAGCCCATTTTGAGTTCAAAACCTTTTTGATTTTGAAATATTTTGCCTATCTCTGATAATCATTACCCTTGTATATAATACTTTTTTCAGCAGTGATATTTTTTAAAAAATGTTTGGCATTAATTAAGTTCATGGAAGGGGAAAGAATTAAGACCTCATGCATGACCAGGTTCTAACCTTGATCTTGTTTTCAGTTGAGTTGCCAAATAGCAAGCCACTTTCCTACCTATATCTGAAAAGCTTTTGAGATGCTAGGAAGAGATAGTGGTCTCTTTGCCCTTGCGAGATGTGGCACAGAACTGGAATACTCCATGCTACAGTTTATGGTGGGTGAAAGACCAATTGTGGAATAATTTGAGATACAGCTTCCAACTTATTTTCTCCAGAGAAGTCTGAGTGAAGCCAATAGTTCTTTAGTCAGTAAGGTAAAGAGTACTATAAGAGAGTTCATTTGCCTATTTTCTGTAGGTGGAAGAGCTAATCCAAGAGTTGTGATTCAGTAACTAGGGCTCTAATATTGTTAAATTGCTAGCCGCCTCTGCGGTAACTCCCACCCTGTGGAACATGCTGCCCCTAGAGGTGAGATTGGCCCCATCGCTCCTGGCCCTCAGGAGGAGTCTGAAGACCTGGTTCTGCAGCCTCACTTGAGGCAGAGAGGGAAATAGATCTACATGGGGATAGCTGCTATAGACCACTCCTCCCACACTTGGACTTTTTTAGATTCTTTTGCCACTTGGATTTTTTATCTTTACTCTTATTTATATTATTTATTATTGTAATTTTATACTGTATATTTTATGATTGTTGTTTTAATTGATTATTGTAAACTGCCCAGAGTCCCCCGATGGGAGGAGATGGGCGGGGACAAATTGGATAAACAAACAAATAAATAAATAAAATCACAATGTTGTTTACCATGGTTTGTTGAATAAACCCAGATTGGCAAGCTTCATAAATAATGCTAAGCCATGAACCGGAAGATCTGAGTTCTCAAACTTTCTTGATTCATGGCACCCTTAATGTCTCATTATTTTTTTCAAGGTACCCCACAGCTCCCAAACTGTTCACCATGGTACCCTGGGGTTCTGTAGCAGACAGTTTGGGAACTGAAACAACAAACTCAGAGGGGCATTGTGGGATATTTGAATTTTTGAAGGCAGCCCAGCAATACTAGGCTAGCAATTTGTGCAGTGTTGAACAGGTACTGTGTATCACTGCGTTTCCCTCAAATTTTTAAAATATCCTGCAGTGTCCCTGTGAGTTTGCTGTGGCAGCCAGGGCCCTGTGCACAGTTTGGAACCACAGTAATAAATAAAGTGATAGAAGCCCCATTATGGCTAAGTATGAGATGTAAATCCAGTCTATAATTTCAAAGCACAAGTTTTCTGGCATACAAAGTTCTTGGCAGGTAAATTCAAAGGATTTTCAAAAGCAAGAATGGAAACTATATTCTGAAGATCCTTTGCCAGCCAATATAATCGGTATATATTGTTTAATGAACCACATTACATTTTACAACTGATTCCTATATTTGCCTAGGCCAAAAATCCTCTTTTCCATCTTGTTAGTCTTCTCCAGTCTGGATATGATTGTTCTGACCTGGAAGTGTCTGAAAGATTTTGAGATATGTGACCTGGGAAGGCTGGTCTTAAGAACATCTTTGACCAAATATGTCAAAATGAGTCCTGACAATATTTAATGATGGTATACTGGCATCCTATAAAGTAGAATACATTAAAAAGGAGATGTAGAATGCTTACTGGTGATTTTATAAACTCTGTTAAAAATATCTGTTCATGAATGAAGAGATCTATGGTGTTAACTGAGAGATCACCACGATCTGCTCAACATTATCTCTCAGTTTATCTCTGTATAACCTTCAGGAAACAATATTTCATTATTTCTTTCTGCTTAAAAATGTAATACCTTCCTTAGTGCCTGACCTTTGCAGCTGTCAAACAGTTCTTGTTCATTTCTCAGGGTTACTGATGACATGTAATGAAGGTCTTGTCAATGAGTAATGGCAACAGAACTGTTAAGGTGTCCTATTTCTTACTGGTAACGTGGCAGATTGTGCTTTGATTACTGGGACATACTGTACATACAGTAGTTAAGTATTGTTAGACGTATGTGTGTTTACATTTGTGTCTATGTGCATGTGCTTGTGGCTTTCAATATTTATTTCACTTTGTTCTTTCAAGGAACTGAATGAGCTGCTGAATAGGAATTATTTTACACAAATTAGACATTTCTCCAATATATGGTTTGATTTTTAAATTTACCTTTGTTGGCCGTTATGGATATGGAAAGGGGAACTGAGTTTCCCCCTTAGCTTTCCCATTAGTGTTAGCAGAGCTTAAGTTATATGTGCAAATGAATAATTATGCTTAATAGAAATTAGGTTCTCTTGTAAGGTATCAAATTCTAATGGGCAACTGATTGCAGTTAGGGCACACAGAAGCTGTGATTACTGGCATCTCTGTAGGGAAGGGGCAGATGATAAAAGCAGTGATATGCTGACATGACACAAGCTCCACCCCTTTTGAGTATGCAGGGTCACATTGCATGTATATACAAAAGAGGCCAAACTTAAGTTGCAGTGGTGCAATGCTGCTTTTGTCATTTGACTAAAGCACAGGATCCCATGGACACCTCTGGCAGTGATTACTACTGTCAAGCAAAAACAGAGATAATTGCATTTCTCTGACATGGTGAGTAATTAATGTTTATTCCCAAAGCATATATGTCTCATGATAATTTCAGTGCTTCCCCCTTTGGTAAAACAAAGTAAATACAGAATTCATAATTTCTAGTTAACGCAGAAAAAATTAATACAACCTTTGTTGAACCATACCATATCAAATGGCAACTTGAAAAAAAGTCATATTTTATAACAAAAAGAAATAAGACAAACCTCATCCATGTGATGAAAATTTTTAAAGGCATTCACAACTATACTGGCTGTCCTCTCAGTGATATAGTAGTTTGGGGTATGTATGTATGTATGATGTATGTATGTTGATGTATTTTTCGCCTGCACTTTGAAGTGGTAATATTGTAAAAATGACTTAATGCCATATTTCTGAATATGTATTTTATTTCTAAACCTTTAATACAGTAGACTCTCAGTTAACTAGAACTCACTCTCAAGCAACCAGCCAAAAAACTGAATAAATAATACTTTAAATAAAATTTAATATTAACTCTCAAGCAACCAGAAACTACATTTATCCGGCATCTACCAATCCCCGTGGGTGCCAGTTAACTGAGAGTCTGCTATACCATATTTGTTTTCCTTAACATTATTACCAGGAGCTATTGATTCAGGAGCCTCAGGACATACATATCTGCATTCATACATGCATGTCCTTTATGTAAGTTGCTTTAAACTCTACATGTAGTCGACATTTTATTGTATTCCCCAGTTATTTTTGTGGCTGATGTCACAAGATCCTAATGGTCATGACTGTTCTTTAAAAAATAATGACCACATTTTGGGGCTCTGTGTGATTGTGTCAGTGTTACTTGTTAATACATTTTCTGAGTGGGAGGCATGCAGAGGGACATTTCTTTGGAGTCCTTGGTGCTCTCTGAGCCTTATTGTTTTCTTGCAGACGTTTCATTGCCAGACTAGGCAACATCTTCGGCGTTGCACTCCACAGTTCAACCCTGAGCTGCAAGTATTCTCTTCATTTGGGACATTTCTTTGTAATACACGTCCAGTGAAGTAAATAAGAGAATAAGTGGATGGGCGTGCCATGTTTTTAACATTTATTGCTAGGCCTACAACATCTCCAAGTGGGGCCACGCTGAAAACAAAACCATGGTGGCAATGCTTCTGTTTTTATTTTTATTCTACTCTGAGTGTCACCTGTCTTGGTACTCGTTTAGGGACATTTGCTGCTTTTATCTGGTATTAGACTTTGTGGCTTTACCTAGTGCTGGCAGAAGAAGGTCCTGGTTATTGGTAGTACAAAGGCTAAGTTAAAAACCATTGAATTCTTGGTCCTACCATGGTCAAGGTCAAAATTCCCCTTAAAGCTGGAAATTTTCACACTGTCTGTGGATGCAGGTTTGAAGACCTTCTGTTATGTACAGATGTTGCATACCTTTAAGCAAAATAGCACCTTTTTTGTGGGAGAACTACTATAGCATAATGTTCTTCCCTAAGGTGCTGATTGCATACACAGATGACTTGTTTGGTATGTTCTTTTGCCTTTGATCCTGGATGTTTAATTTATTCTTTTCACAACACCCACAAATTTTAGTAGGCTTGTTTAGAACATTCATACAAAAATGCAAACAGAAGCTTTGTTAGCTATATAGGGCCCATGCACGGCCAAGCTTGATTCTCCAACAGCTTACACAGCAGTCATGAGACATGAAGGGCAGCCCAAAGCAATGCAGAATAGCCCAGGATGACTTTTTTTTAAAGTCAATGATTAAAAAGAATAAGTTGTATTTGAATATTATGTGATTAAATGCATTAAAATATTATGTTTATTTCCCTAAATCATCAATAAAACATTAATTTTCTGATTTAAATAAGAATAGTAATACCATCCCAATATCATCACATTCTAAACATACATTTGCAGTTGAATAAAGACAGATTTAGGGCTCTGTCAAGCTTGCAACTTTGGATAGCTACCAATTTTTTTTTTTTTTTGGCTGTTCTTAGAGTTTGTCCCGCTTAGTGGCAGTTTTTGCTTGTTTTGCGCGGTTCACAAGGGTTTTTTTGTTTTTCAGCTGGCTTGTTCCAGAGCCTGATCTTGAATAAAGGTAGAGGGAACAACTGGCCAAGGTCACCAATTTGACTTTTATGTGTATGGGGCCTCCCTACTTCCAGAGTCACCACTGTATCGCACTGGCTTTCTGGATGGCTACTGACTAAATATGAAAAGTCACTTCATTTTTTTATCTCAAGAAATTGTTCTGTCCAGCATGTCTATTAGCTTTGCCTTCTCAAACATTTTAAGCTTGTTTCTTTTTCCTTGTCAAAGTCAGACACAGGCTGAATGGGATGTTGTTCTGCACATACATGGTGGTGGTAATGGAGCAAGGCAGAGGAATTAGTTAAGAGAGAACAATATTGTAGTGAAGGGAAAGAGGTTTGGAGGCAGACAGAAAAGGAACAGCTACGCCAGTGGACACTCCCAATGTAATGCTATGGATTCGGCAGTTTGATCTGGAAAATAAGTGCTAAAGATTTCTACATTATTAAAATCCAAAAATTACAGAAAGTATACTTTCCTTGGTGTTACAAATGGATATATTTTAGCCTTCAGTTTTACACCAAAAATATCTGAAAAATTATCAGTGTTTAACTTGCTAAATCTGTAATTTAAATCAGAGTATTCTTTTGAGGATTTTAAATCCATTTAGTCTAATGCATCTAGAAACTGGATGAAAAATGATTCTCCATATGTATTACTGTGATTTTTACACTTGTTCAATGAGTAATTCTAATTCATTGAATAATCACATTTTAACAAGAAAACAGTAACTTAATGGCTTGCTTTTATATACAGGTGATTGCTTCTGCTATAGTAAATGGTGTATCATATCCAAGTAGCCAAAGTCAACTTCAGAGGAAGTGTTTTAAAAAACTAAAGGCAGAAACAATATTACAAAAGAGAATAAAGTATGTGTTCTTAGGAAGATCTGTAAATTTTAACTCATTGGATTCACATACATTTGAAGTACAGGTATTCCTTGGTTAACTACAGAATTGGGACCAGAATTTCTGTTGCTAAGCAATGTGGTCATAAAGTGCAATGTCACATGACCACATTGCTTAGCAACAACAATCCTGGCACTCCCTGTTGCCATTGTTAACCAAATCCCACCAGTCATTAGGTGAGAACTCACCTAATCCAAGCCATTTCCGGCTTGTTCCTTCCCAGCCCCGAGCCTCAGTAAGGTAAGGGACTGCCGCCTCTGTCTCCTCTTGAACTTCTCCCAACTGCATATCTGTGAGGTTTGAGCCCTCTTCTGACTCCGAAAATGAAACTTATCCGGAGTCAGAAGGGGAAAACTAAATGTATCAGGAGGGACTTGGAGAATCTAAACCAGGAAGTGACACAGCAGAGCAGGAGAATTTGCAGACGCAGATTGGACAAACTCCGGAGGGGGATTTGAATCCTCCAATCAGCGCTTGAGACAGGAGAGTAGAGAAGGGCGTGAATCAGAAGGCAGCCTGATTGGCTGCAGGAGAGAAAAGGTGCGGAAAGGATTGTTTTAAAAGGCAGGCGTGCGAGGAGCAAGCTGCTGGAGACAACTGATCCTTCGAGCTCACAGCACTTGGGGAAGAGTCCCTACCAGCATCAGAAGCCTTGCCTGTAGCCAGTGTGGAACCAGCCCCAGGGCCTTCTGCCACCGTGGACCTGCCTTCTGCACAAGCCATTCCAGTCGAGCCTCTCCTTGCTGTCCCTGCTGAGCACAGCCTCATGTCCAGCTCCAAGCTTTGTTGCATCGCTCCAGCACGATCCAGGTGTGCTTCCAGATTCAAGCCTTACCTAGACTCTCCAGTCCAGCCGTGCTTCCAGTCCTCAGCCTTGCCTAGACTCTCCAGTCCAGTCCAGCCGTGCTTCCAGTTCTCAGCCTTGCCTAGACCTGTGGAGTCCTTGGTGCTCTCTGAGCCTTGTTGTTTTCTTGCAGATGTTTTATTGCCAGACTAGGCAACATCTTCAGAGCGAAGAGGGAGTGGGCCTTGCTCTCAGTTTATATACTGTGGCTTGCCCTGCTTGTGTTGGTAGGGGTGTTGTTCTCTCCTTGGGAGTTCTTTGATTGGGCTGTTGTTTGCTGCTTGGTTGATTGCCTGAGTTAATAGTTCCTTGATTAGGGTGTATTGTGCTGTTTGATGGTTCATCTGGTGTTAATCCTAGTGTTGATTTTTGCATATCTGGGTGTTGATTGCTGGCAAGGGAGTGTACTGGTCTTTTGGCTTTTCTATTGTCTCTTTTGAATGGTATGTAAATGTTGTTTATCTCTATGTGTCTGTTGATGGCTGCTTTGTCTGAGTGCCAGACTTCCAGGAATTCTCTGGTATTTTTGGATTTGGCTTGGTTCAGGATGCTCACAGTTTCCCAGTTGAAACTATAGTTGAGTCTGTCCATGTGTTGTGAGATTAAGGAGTTCTCATTGTGTCTTCTGACTGCTAGTTGGTGTTTGTGGATGCGCTCTGCTAGTCTTCTGTCTGTCTGTCCTACATAGTGGCTGTTACAGTCTTTGCACTGTATGTTGTAAATAACTCCTGTTTTTTCTTCTTGGGCTATTGGGTCTTTTGGGTTGCTTCATATGTTTTGAAGAGTTTTAGTTGGTTTATGTGCTACGGTGATGCCATGTGGTTGTAACAGCCTGTTGGTGGTTTCTGAGATGTTTCTGATGTATGGCAGGGTTATCCTTTTCATAATTTCCCTTGGTTGGGTTGTAGTGGGTTGGGTGGTGAGGCACTTTTTGATAAAGTTGAGTGGGTATCCATTTTGTTGGAAGATGCTGTACAGATGATCTTTTTCTTTTTTTTGGTGTTCTGGGTTGCTGCAGTGTGTAAGTGCTCGTCTGAACAATTTTCTTACACAGCTTCTCTTGTGGGAGGTTGGATTGTTACTTTGGTAATGGAGCACTTGGTTGGTGTGGGTAGCTTTCCTGTAGACTTGTGTTTCTAACTTACCATCATTTCCTCTACTGATGAGGATGTCCAGGAATGGTAGTGAGTTGTTGTTTTCTTCCTCTCTTGTGAATTTTATTCCATTAAAGATGTTATTGATGGTTTTGTGGGTTTCTTCCAGTTGTTTCTTTTGTATTATGACAAACGTGTCATCTACATACCAGATCCATACTTTGGGTTATATGTGTGGGGGTGCTATCCTTTCCAGATGCTGCATTACAATCTCTGCTATAAATCCTGAAATCGGTGATCCCATGGCTTCAATTGGCTTGCCTAGACTCTCCAGTCCAGACCAGCTTAGCCTCAAGAGCCAAGCCTTGCCTAGAGGCTCCAGTCCAGTCTTGCCTAGCCTCCACGTGTCAGCCCGGTCCTATCTGTGTGCCAGTCCACAGAGCCTTGCCTCCAGCTTCTGCCTTGCCACACACTCCAGCTTCACCAAGTCTGACAGCTTTGATCAGGGAGTTAGCTGAATTCTGTCTTGCAGTCTGATCTTGCAGCCTTGCCTGTTCATCCATCATCACCTGGGTGGTCTTGATTGAAATTGCTTTGCTTAATTATTCACCAGGACTTTTACTGTTGTAAATAGTTGTTTTAAATACAGAGTTTGATAATAATTCTGTCTGGCCACTTCATAGTCTGAACAGGACACTATCTCCCCCCTCATCTCTGCCCTTTTGGCTGCCTGCCTACCCCCTGCTGCTAGCTGCCTCCACCGTACAGCCCTGCCTGCCGCTGCCACACCTGTCACACTGCAAGCCACTACTGTACCGGCTGGGGCTTCTTTCATGCCGCCTTCTTTCGTTCCAGTGCACCTGGGACTTCCCGGGGTCTCCATTTGCGCACCAGCCAGGGCTCTGTTTGCGTCCCACTCAGGGCCTCCTCAGGGCTTCAGCAAAGGATCGTTACCTTGTCGTGGTGCTGGAGCTTGAGCACCTCAATGATGCCATGAGCTAAACCGTGAAGGGCCACCCAAGACGGGAAGGTCATGACAGAGAGGTCAGACTAAATGCGATCCCTGGGGAAGGTAATGGCAACCCACCTCAGTATTCTTGCCGTGAAAACTAAATGGATCAGTACAACCAGAGATATGTCGGTATACCATCGGAAGATGAGACCCCCAGGTCGGAAGATGGTCAAAATGCTACTGGGGAGGAACAGAGGATGAGCTCAACTAGCCCCAGATGTGATGACGCAGCTAGCTCAAAGCCGAAAGGACGGCTAGCGGCCGACGGTGCTGGTGGTGAACGGCGAATCCGATGTTCTAAGCATCAACACACCATCGGAACCTGGAATGTAAGATCTATGAGCCAGGGCAAATTGGATGTGGTTATTGGTGAGATGTCAAGATTAAAGATAGACATTCTGGGCGTCAGTGAACTGAAATGGACTGGAATGGGCCACTTCACATCAAATGACCACCAGATCTACTACTGCGGACAAGAGGACCACAGAAGAAATGGAGTAGCCTTCATAATTAATAGTAAAGTGGCTAAAGCAGTGCTTGGATACAACCCAAAAAACGACAGAATGATCTCAATTCGAATTCAGGGCAAGCCATCTAACATCACAGTGATCCAAATATACGCCCCAACCACAAATGCTGAAGAAGCTGAAGTAGAGCAGTTCTATGAGGATCTGCAGCACCTACTGGACAACACGCCTAAAAGAGATGTTATTTTCATCACAGGAGACTGGAATGCTAAGGTGGGCAGTCAAATGACACCTCGAATTACAGGTAAGTATGGCCTGGGAGAACAAAACGAAGCAGGACACAGGCTGATAGAATTTTGCCAAGACAATTCACTCTGCATAACAAACACTCTCTTCCAGCAACCTAAGAGACGGCTTTATACATGGACTTCACCAGATGGACAACACCGAAATCAGATTGATTACATCCTTTGCAGCCAAAGGTGGCGGACATCTGTACAGTCGGTAAAAACAAGGCCTGGAGCTGACTGTAGTTCAGATCACGAACTTCTTCTTGCACAATTTAGGATCAGACTAAAGAGATTAGGGAAGACCCACAGATCAGCTAGATATGAGCTCACTAATATTCCTAAGGAATATGCAGTGGAGGTGAAGAATCGATTTAAGGGACTGGACTTAGTAGATAGGGTCCCGGAAGAACTCTGGACAGAAGTTGGCAGCATTGTTCAGGAGGCGGCAACAAAATACATCCCAAAGAAAGAGAAAACCAAGAAGGCAAAATGGCTGTCTGCTGAGACACTAGAAGTAGCCCAAGAAAGAAGGAAAGCAAAAGGCAACAGTGATAGGGGGAGATATGCCCAATTAAATGCAAAGTTCCAGAGGTTAGCCAGAAGAGATAAGGAATTATTTTTAAACAAGCAATGCGCGGAAGTGGAAGAAGACAATAGAATAGGAAGGACAAGAGACCTCTTCCAGAAAATTAGAAACATCGGAGGTAAATTCCAGGCAAAAATGGGTATGATCAAAAACAAAGATGGCAAGGACCTAACAGAAGAAGAAGAGATCAAGAAAAGGTGGCAAGAATATACAGAAAACCTGTATAGGAAGGATAACAATATCGGGGATAGCTTTGACGGTGTGGTCGGTGAGCTAGAGCCAGACATCCCGAAGAGTGAGGTTGAGTGGGCCTTAAGAAGCATTGCTAATAACAAGGCAACAGGAGACGACGGCATCCCAGCTGAACTGTTCAAAATCTTGCAAGATGATGCTGTCAAGGTAATGCATGCTATATGCCAGCAAATTTGGAAAACACAAGAATGGCCATCAGACTGGAAAAAATCAACTTATATCCCCATACCAAAAAAGGGGAACACTAAAGAATGTTCAAACTATCGAACAGTGGCCCTCATTTCACATGCCAGTAAGGTAATGCTCAAGATCCTGCAAGGTAGACTTCAGCAGTTCATGGAGCGAGAATTGCCAGATGTACAAGCTGGGTTTAGAAAAGGCAGAGGAACTAGAGACCAAATTGCCAATATCCGCTGGATAATGGAAAAAGCCAGGGAGTTTCAGAAAAACATCTATTTCTGTTTTATTGACTATTCTAAAGCCTTTGACTGTGTGGACCATAACAAATTGTGGAAAGTTCTTAGTGTTATGGGGATACCAAGTCATCTTGTATGCCTCCTGAAGAATCTGTATAACGACCAAATAGCAACAGTAAGAACAGACCACGGAACAACAGACTGGTTTAAGATTGGGAAAGGAGTACGGCAGGGCTGTATACTCTCACCCTACCTATTCAACTTGTATGTAGAACACATCATGCGACAAGCTGGCCTTGAGGAATCCAAGGCTGGAGTTAAAATCTCTGGAAGAAACATTAACAATCTCAGATATGCAGATGATACCACTTTGATGGCTGAAAGTGAAGAGGAACTGAGGAGCCTTATGATGAAGGTGAAAGAAGAAAGTGCAAAAGCTGGTTTGCAGCTAAACCTCAAAAAAACCAAGATTATGGCAACCAGCTTGATTGATAACTGGCAAATAGAGGGAGAAAATGTAGAAGCAGTGAAAGACTTTGTATTCCTAGGTGCAAAGATTACTGCAGATGCTGACTGCAGTCAGGAAATCAGAAGACGCTTAATCCTTGGAAGAAGAGCAATGACAAATCTCAATAAAATAGTTAAGAGCAGAGACATCACACTGACAACAAAGGCCCGCATAGTTAAAGCAATGGTGTTCCCTGTAGTAACATATGGCTGTGAGAGCTGGACCATAAGGAAGGCTGAGCGAAGGAAGATCGATGCTTTTGAACTGTGGTGTTGGAGGAAAATTCTGAGAGTGCCTTGGACTGCAAGAAGATCCAACCAGTCCATCCTCCAGGAAATAAAGCCAGACTGCTCACTTGAGGGAATGATATTAAAGGCAAAACTGAAATACTTTGGCCACATAATGAGAAGACAGGACACCCTGGAGAAGATGCTGATGCTAGGGAGAGTGGAAGGCAAAAGGAAGAGGGGTCGACCAAGGGCAAGATGGATGGATGATATTCTAGAGGTGACGGACTCGTCCCTGGGGGAGCTGGGGGTGTTGACGACCGACAGGAAGCTCTGGCGTGGGCTGGTCCATGAAGTCACGAAGAGTCGGAAGCGACTAAACGAATAAACAACAACAGGGCCTCCATTCACATGCCACCCAGGGGCCTTCTTTTGCAATCTGGGCTTCTTTTGCAAAAGATTGGTGTTTAGATTGGTGTAGAACCTGAAACTCAAGAGGGCAAACCTCTGACAAGGCAATATTTCTGATGATGCTCAACCAAGTTTCAGTAATACATGCTAGGTATGTATCTTCATCCAGCACTAGGTTGTAAATAGATGTGGCTTTATTCTGTACAGACTTGGTATTTACAAACACAAGTTTGAGTCCAAGGTACTCAACAATCCAACCAGCTGGGCCCAAAATAAGGGTAGCTGCTTCAGTAGTAGTGACCTGTACTAATGTGTGGGTTCCCTTTCTCTTATAACAAGATAGCCAGTGCTCCCTGCCATTATCATTTTCTCTACATCACAGTCACAGTATAGGCTCCCATCTCTATACCTGAGCATCTTAGTCTAATGTGCCCCACCTCCAGCCTCCCACACAGTATCCCAGATCAATCAACTCTGGGTTGCAGTGTGACAATTCTTCTGTTGCTTCAGCTAATCCCAGAGCTGCTCAGCATCCAAGTTCATCGGCACTCCGCTTTTGCATACTTCCCAATTCCTACCTTCCCTGTATCACATTATCTTACCATGGCAGTCTTTCTCCAGCTTCCTTTAACTCCTTCTGGTGCATCCCAGCCGCTGCTGCATCCAGTGGGGCAAAGTGTAGTCTCACTATATAGGAAGAGCCCCTGCCTGTTGTCCTAGAGGCAAGCTGTTAAAAACTTAGTCCAAATTTCAGTCTGTTCTCTTCTCTCTGGCCATATCCCTGGTCTGATGGATTCAGTGTGCTCAGTGTTTCACTTATTCCCCTCCTGCATGAACACCATAGCCTCCGGAGCCTCTGGAGATACTGGCTCTAAGCAAGAACTCTTGCCTCTTCCAGGCTCAGTTGCCAGCTGCCTTTTCTTTCATTATTTCAGAGACCATTGCTTTTGCTATAACTCCCTGGGATGATATCCATACCATGGATTTATGTTCTTGAGCCTAGTCAGCTCACTTGTCCCCCAGAATTGGAAAGTACTAAGTTGACTATCACTGCAATTAATTTGGAGCTGTGGTAGGCTCTGGTATGCATTCTGGTTTTGTAGCTATAATGGAATAGCCTAATCATTTTGAATTGCTGTGGAAATTTCCAGTTTATGCAACGTCATGAGCTATTCTGTAGACAAATATATTTGCTTTTGGGAAAGGCACTACAGGAACAAATTCGTTTGTGATGCTATGCTCCCTCCCTCCTTTTCTCTTTAATTCTTCACATGTATTGTCTGCCTGACACCCTCTACATGATGTTGGAGGAGAACAGTCATTTCAATGTGATTCAAGGTTTACATTCCACTTAGCTTTTTGTGTGACAAGTTGTTGGCACATACAGTAGGTGGTGTTTGCGTTTGTATAGAATTAAATTTCTAAATTGGGGTGCTGCTTACAAGTTATGGAGAGCAGTTGTTTATGTGTTTTCTGCATACTTGTTTTGAAACTAAAAATAGGAAAGATAACCTTATGTTTAGTGTTTAGGAAAATGGAAAACCAGCTTTGATAACCAAGTACATCGTTTCTTCTATTAAATCATTAACTCCTACTCTCGCTAGTGCAAGTATCTAGGGGGCTCCATAGTCTACTGCCTGAAATATGGAGGATTTTAAAGAGACTTTCTCAGAGTTCTGTTGTGAGCTTTGCTGTGAGTTTAAACAGATCTTCTATGATACCTGTCAAGCTATTCTGGAAGACATTTGGGACATTGCAGAAAATATCAGCTTTAAAATGTTTCATCTGGCTGAGGAGGTTGTGGAAGAAGTTGATTCTAATGAAAAAGGAGATGTTTCTACCGATGGCAAAATAGAAGTTCTTATTGTGCCAGATGACCAGATTTTGGTGTTGAAGGAGTTAAAAGAACAGACTGAATTGCAAATCACAAATGCAGTTGTTTTTTTGATGGAATGTTATGGGAAAGAAGAGGCTCTGTTCTGTGGGAGGTTTTTTTCTTTTACTGAGAGGTCTGAGTTTCCAAGGGGGGCAGTTGGGCTGTTTGATTTCTGTATGAAAAATGCCTTGTGTGTAATATGGAGATATATCAATGTTTTGGTATATTTTGAGGTAGGGTAAAAAATTAAGAATTTTTTTTGGATTAATATTAAGGCTTGTATGATTTTATCTTTTTTTAATGATTTGGATTAAGATTTACTGGATTGCTTTTAGATTTGTTTGATGTTTAAGATTTATAAGGTCAAATAATATTTGCTTGGTTTTAGATTTAATAGGGTTAAGATTGTTATAGTATTAATTATAAAAGTAAACAATTTAAATGTTTTTATAATTTGATTTCTGTTGTAGTGAACAGAAATATATAGAATACTGGTAGGAAGGAAAAAAAATTAAATAAATGCTGTTTTTATGGGGTGAGTTGATTTGGAGGTTTATATATTTCTTTTCTTTTAATATTTAACCGCCCAGAGTCCCTCCTCTGGGAGGGAGATGGGTGGTGGCAAAATTTGATTGATTGATAGATAGATAAATAAATAAGGGGAAGGAGCAACTGTGTTTAGTGATTTTTATAATGTGCTAATAGAATGATTTATAGAAATAATGTGATCTTGGTTGGATATAGAATGAGGGATTGATTATGGAAATTGCTGTATATTGTTGAAAGTCGGAAGTCACCTCTTTATGTAATCTTCAAAATTCTTTTTTCTTGTGTTTTACACTCTTTTAGTTTTTTTTCTTTTTTTTCTTTTTGTAGTTGTTTTCCTTTTTTGTAGTTTTATCTTTGTTTCAAACTTGGTACCATTCTTATAAAAAAAATAACCAAGTACATCATTAACAATTCATTGCATAGGATTAATACCAAACGTACTCATGTCTTCTCAGAAATACTACTGCATTTAATGGAGTTTACTCCCAGGTAAGTTTATCTAGAATGCTAACGCAGTAGGTGTGCTTGCCAATTGCCAAACATCTGGCATATTTTAAGTAAATTCCAGTTTCTTGAATATTCAGAGTCTAATCCCAGACTCTTCAACAGTTGGCAGTTATCATAACAAAATATTTTTCAGAAGCTGACTTTTGTGTGGGAATGGAGAGCCACCCATGCCAATCTTAAAATCACTGAAATGAGCAGTTTCTCATAATTTTCCTTCTGTTGCAGGAATTTTGTATATGGGACTTTTCAATGCTCATTGAAAAACTTGGCAAATCTTTTATTTTAGTCCTTATAAGGACCTGATATATTGAGATTATTGCCTTAAAGTACCATTTTTTTAAAAAATCCATGGTTTTCTGCTGTGAAACTTGTTTCACAGAAGACCAATCGATGACATAAATAATGTAGACATGAAATGTATGTATGTGTATGTTATGTATGTGTGATGGAATGTTTAAAAAATCCTGACAACATAGAGGAGGGAGCCCAATCATTACAGAAAAGATTCCTGAATCCAGGCAAGGGGGTAAATATGAGAAAGAGACTCAGAGTAATGCCACCAGAATTATGGTAGGTATAACATTGGCATGCTTTCCAGATCATACCCCACTAGCAATAAAGATCTTTCCTCCAAAAATCCAGGTGGTTCTTGTTTCCTGAGTTTGCCTGCCTCGAAGGGGTTGATGTTATGGTACAGAGATGGAGTCTGAGCCCTAAATGAATACATACTGTACACGTATCTCATGCACAGCATGAGCAAAACATACAAAATCTCAATCTCCGCATTTCAAGACACTCTCCCACGCTTTCTCTAGCATTTAGGATGGTATCTATCATTCTAGTCTTACCTTTTCCTTTTTTGTTGATGGGCTTCAAAACAAACTGGGTGCATAACAGTTATTTTTTAAAGAATTTGTCTTGGGGCCCATAAAGATGTTCTTGAAAATAACAATGGTGCTGCAACCACACTTTGCTTTACAGCATGGTAGTGCTCTAAAATTAATTTTAAATGTCTTATGTTCTAAAAATAATGACAAAATATCAGGAGGAGCAAGGAGACTGATGGGCACCAAGGGAGATGTCAATAGTCAAATTGTTCCCACAGACACCACATTGATTCATGCTTATCTTGCAAACTTTATAGTTTTCCTATCATAATATTTTAGCTTAACTGCTCTCACATAGTGTATGGTAAAATGGGATAGCCCTACATTTGCTGCCTGAGATTCTTGGAAGAGCTGGAGTAAGATGTTCATATGATTAATTCATAATATTATTGAAAACTACCCCTGCTTTCTCTGCTGCCACCAAAGGCCAATTCTGCCTACAGTGACAGCATGATGCTAGTAACTGTGGCACATGCTCTGATGGAGCCTAGCCACATTGATAGCAGTGCACAGAATCTTTGTCCTAGTCTTACACCAAATGGAAATGTGTCCTAGATCATTCTGTTTTGTTACTGGGGGCTCTGAGCACAGCCCTCGTCCAGCTATGACTGTGTGCATTCTACCATCGTTCTTTGAAACTTTCAGCACACTATCCTGGTGAAGGCTGAATACTCCATGTTTGAAACAAGAATGTTTGCTGTAAGCAGATGGAGTATAAAAACAAAAAGAAAAAGAAGAAAAGAAGAAAGAAAAGAAGAAAAAGAGAACAATTTGAGTTTTTCTTTCACAATGTCAGCTATTCATGGTTGGTGTCAGCTCTCTTCTCTGAATAAGCTTGACCTGGAGAATGCTTGCTTAATTATTATGATCTCAAGACAGTGGTCACTAGTAAATTGACCTCTTTCCAATTGTCTTCCCTGAGTGTTCAGATCATTTGGAATAAATTAATAGTACATTTTATTCTTTCCAGTAGGACAGCATGTCATCTGTTGTTGGCTGCTATATAATTATATTACTCATAATTCTATCTACATGACAGTACCTGAAGTATATCTTGGGTTAAAATTAATGCAGAATTTAGACAGATATTGTCATGTGAATGTTGATGATGATGATGATGATTGCAGCTCTGAATATTAAAGAGGAGGCATTTCCTGGCATGACACTTTGAAGTAAAATTTATTTAATTGTGTCTTATGTGTAGATTCATTGTGGCATTACAGTGATTCAGTTTCTTCCCATAAGTCTTGTCTAATAGCAATTGATCAGTTTACCATGATAGTGATATGGCCAGATTAGCATTCCTTTGACAGCACGTGTAGAATATCATTTATCATCACTAAAATACCAAATGCTACTGATCATGGATAACTTCTTGGTACCTGTTAGGCTCCCTGTCTCATCTGATGTTTACTTTTTTATAGTTCTTTACTCACAGATGCGCGCGCACACACATACAGACAGGAAGTCAAAAGTAAACCACCTGCATATATATTTACAGTAATGCTTCTGTACTTCACATCGGCTTGCTAAGCATTTTAGAATATAAAATTAGTGGGTTGGTGGTACGCAGTGCTTTATTTGGAAGTATGCCAAAATGAAAAAAAAAGTGGTAGAAACATTACTATGGGGAGGAGTTGTGGGAGTGCTAAGGAGCAATTTCACCACTTTGCAGTTAGATATACCCATGAGGACAAACATTTTATGAGCAGAAAAACCCTCTAACGATTTTCAATTTGTGAGAAATACTCTCAACATACTAAATGTGCCCATTAGCCAAAAAGCTTGTTTGCTTCTAGATTAGAGAATCATACAAATAATTATTCAGCAATTATATTTTGTAAAAGCATTATCAGGATTCATGCAAGATTGTATATCTGCATGTTGTTTGCCCACCATTTTTTTTTCTAATCCAGCAGCTGAATGATAAAGTAGTGTCTGATTTTCTAAGCATAAAATAAAAAAAAGTGCATGGTTAGCTCTAGGATGTTTAATGCATCAAGTGAGAGAAGCAAATAAGTAAACTGCATGATATGGCAGAATATAAAGTCAATCCCACTCTTGATTTTTGTTAACTCTCTTTTTATAGGCTGATCTGGCTCATGTGTAAGTGACAAGTATTTGAAGACCGGCGCTTTACTATTTTCAGAATCTTAATCAGATATAATCACCGTAATGTCACAACTATTTCTGTAGTTTGTATGCATTCTGTAAGATTTACTGGCTGCCGAGCTTTTAGCAGCATCTAGCAAACAGAGGCAGTCTAAAAGCACTCAGATCCTTTGTGATTATCCTTTAAGCCACTAGTTCCTCTTGTCTCCTCTCCCAGTTATGAGACCCAGAATTAGCATGAATAGCCCTTAATCAGGAGATGCCTCGGTTCTAAAGTTGAATGGTAGCAGGAATGCATCTGTGGCATTGTGCTTGGCACTGTGTTAAGATAGAGACATGAAGTCAGAGACGTGAACCTGCCAACTCCAGCCATTTGTAGTGGTTGCAGGTAATACCTAGATGTAGACTGAGTTTTTTGGTCTACATAATTAGTAGTATCTAGTTTATGCCACTCTTGTATAGCAAAAGTGGCCTGCTCTTCCTTTTCTAGTTAGAGAGTAAGGAAGATGACCTTGTTGGAAATAAACAAGAATTGTTACCTAGGCATTTTTAAGTCCTGCGCAATGAGATAATATTCAGAAGCAACTCAGGCAGATGCCTCCCTGATTCACTGGACAATAAGAAGGGGGAGAAAGTATAGCACAATCACACTTGCAAGATTCTGTTACTACAGCCAATCTCAATAAAAGCAGTTTTAGCCTTCCTGTGGAGTTGATTTCCAAAGTTAGTCTTTTCCCCGTATTCAAACTGTTTGTCATGGCATGCTGGTGAGGCTTTCTGCCATTTTGAAGTGGAAACACATAGAAACAGTAGTATAAATCCAAACACAGGCTTAATGTGGTTTTAATAAACACATGTATCTCCCAGGAAAATGAAAACAGACATCTCTGCCCCAGTCATGTGCACTGCCAACCCACCCAGTGCAGTCTTCAGATTCCACCCAAATATTATGTAGTCCTTTGGAAGGACAGACTGCCTGAGCAGATTAAAAGTCCCTGTGTTCCTTCTGCCCGCTCCATTCTTGGCCCTCCCCTGTTGTCAGGACAACCCAGCTGCCAATCAAACAGCAGCTGCCAATCAAACAGCATCACTGGCAAGGAGGAAGAGAGACAAGATGGCTGCGTGGGAGCTCTGCTGCCACAGGCCTCATAACAAAGAGGCTGAATAGAGAGAGCCAAAGTGCAGGAGTCAAATAAAGAGGCAAACTAAAAGACAGGCTGCCCTGATGAGAAGAAGCTACCAGAAAAGAGGCAGCAGTTGAGAAAACTGGGAGACAGAGGCACTTATTTCTTTCCCTCAGACCGGGGTACGGAAAAAGTTCTTCAAGCCGTTTCTCTCAGAGGGAGCTGAGATTTGGAAGAGGAGAAGAATCAAGAAGCCCAGCCAGGAACAAACAAGCAGAAAAAATGGAGAAACAGTAAAGACTTTGGCAGAACAGAAATAGAAAGCAGAACCCAAAATAGAAAAGAGTTTTATTATTAAGAGTCATTTCTACAACAGCTGTAGGCATTTAAAAATTAAAATTCCTTTTTTCTTTTACTTGTAAGCTTTCCTTCTGTAAAATAAAAGTCTCCCCCCAGCCACTGTCCACATTTCCAGTGCTTTGTGTCTGTTGGGTCTGGTCGATCTGGTTATTGGTGGTTCAGAGAAAGAACCCACAACAAGTCCATAGCCATTTAAAGTTTTTCACCCCTGTTCCATGACCTGATTCACACACAAGCAGCAGTTTATGTAGCCTAACTGAATCCAAAACAAGTCTTATTCCAATCATGGGCGTCCACTGGGGGGGGAGACATCCATGGGGGGTAATTGAGAAAATCTAAATCATGGTACTAATACTGTGATTTAGGTACTTCCATCAGATATGGGGACACAAGTATGTATGGGGGGGATTTGCATCATGATGCCACTGCTTGGATGTCATCATTTTTGAAATAATTTCAATTTTCTGCAAACACCTGGGACCCCAAGGTCTTTTTCTTTTTTAATAGCAAGGCTCAGTTAGAAACCGTGTTTTGAATCCTAACTTCTTTTACCTTTGGTTTGCTATTATGCTTGAGCCTAAAATTTCCTATTCTATTTTCTGGTTTCAATCTTTATTGTAAGTCAGCCAGGGATTTTGATTATTAGACTAATATAACAGTAAACAAATCTCAGAAGAAAGTGTGCCCCTGACTTCCCCCAGCAAGTGCTCACAGGCTCTCTCTTTGAAGAACGCAAAGGCAGCGAGGCGCTTCTGTTTCGGCCATGGCGGCTGGGCGCCAAAGGCGAAAGGTCAGTGTGGAGAACTGGGAGAGAAGGCAACTGGGCAAAACGCTTGCTGGGGCTTCCTGGGCACTGTGGCTTGCCACTGCACTGCTGGGCTGGCTGAGGCTTCCAGGGGTGGCTGCTGCTTCATGCTGCCCTGCGACTTGGGGCTTCTTGCATCCCCAGAGCCGCACAGTTCTGGGGCTGTTTGCCACCCCGCAAGGCAGGGTGCAGGGTGGGCAAAAGGGCAGAGATGGAAGAGAGACCGGCAGGTGAGGGGAGTTGGAGGCAATCTGTCTTACTGAGGCTTGGGGCTGGGAGGGACCAATCCTGGAATGTCTTGGTTTGGGGTGGGTCCTTGGCTAACGACTGGTGCGATTTGGTTAATGGCGACAACGGGGAGTGCCTGGATTGCTGTCGCTAAGTCAAGTGGTCACGTGACATCTCGATTTACGACCTCATTGCTTAGCAATGGAAATTCTGGTCCAATTGTGGTCATAAGTTGGGGACTACCTATATTCAACAATTACTTTCAGAACTGAAGCAATAAGCTTTGAGTAAGTTTTAAAGCCCAGCTACTCTTGTTTTTTCAGATCACTCAAAATGGAATGCAGAAGAGCAGTACAGTGTAGTTGTCAGAGATTACATAAATTATTGCAGCAATTGGTCTTCTGTTTTAAGACTGCTCTGGGAAAAGGCAGAGGAAATCCAGTTATGAATGGGACTTCGAATCTTCTAACTGGTATACTGTATGTAGAAAAGATTCTACTCCCCTATTGCTTAGAAATAATACGTTGTGATTTATGGGCCCCTTTATTATTCCCTGTAGCCAAAACTAACATTTGACATAATGCTATAAATCTAAATGGTTGTGTTTTGGTACCCCAACTTATTTCTGCTTGTTAAAAATAATGTAATGCCGTGTAAAATCTATACACATACACATGCTTTCTTTTTTCTTTTCATATTTTGTCTGAGGTTCAGTTAAAAAAAAATCTTCAAACTGCAACTATGGTCTTCCTTCTAGTTCTTGTATGCTAGCTAAAAAAAATAAGAGAATTGAATATGGTGCTTTGTAATTCCAATAGCTCAGAAACAGGACAATAGCTGTAGCCTCATGTGCAGGCATTCTTGACACTGCTGATTCTCATGGATATTAGCCTTTAGTAATTTATCTTCCAGAATATTTATGTGGTGCCATGGGTCACTATTGCCTTTTGAACTACTTACTGATGGGAAGGTTGAAATGGTAGAAATAGCACTGAACTCACTTTTTCTTCTCCTGGGCAAAGTACTAAGCTTGTGGAAGATATACTACAGTTGTTGCTTTTTAAATCCCAACAAGCCAGCTAAGCAGGTTTTTCAAAGCTGTGCTAATGCTAAAATTTACGAGGGTGCAAAGGATCGAAAGAATGTATGTGCATAATTTGAAAGGTGGGCCTCACAAAAGAGTTTTCAGATATAGAGAGCTATAAAGCAGTCATTGTTATTTGTAAAGCAGACTGTGCAAATGACACAATTATTCCATGTTGGTAGTATTAGCAGGATAGCCATATAGTTACTAATACGAATGTTTGTAGAAAATTCTCAGTATTAAAATATGGTTCAGATAGTGATACACAATTTTTGGAAATGTTGAAGTAATAAAAAAAATACTGTTTTTCCCTAAGGCTTTGGGAAAATGTTGAAATTTTGGGAAAAAATTGAATTTTTACAAAAAAGTAAAATATATGTAATACTTTTAGCACCCTTTACAAATATAAAGTCACTGTTTATAAAATGTATTATGTATAATTTATTATAAAGATACGTTTATTTTAATTAATTCTGTTTACTTTAAACAAATTAATTTTGTTGCAAATGTAACTACATGGTAAGGAACACAATATTTCTTCACTTTTGCTTGTCCAGGAAAAACAAGGAGGCAGAAGTTAACATTGAAAATGAAGCTATCTACATTCTAACAAAAATATTGATTTAGAGTAAGTATTTACAAATACAGAAAAATTATTTTGCATCTTAAAGAAAGAAAATATTAGGAATTATTTTATAAACCCTTTTAATTTTTTTGGTAGTTTTTCTGGTAAAACCGACATAAAAAAGACAGGGAGAAACATTTTTCTTCTGATTTTTTTTTTTTTTACAGTTTTATGCTAGAACTTAACTTTGTAGACCTGAATAACATGTAACACTTTCCATTCTTACAGTTCTACCATGAATCTAATTATGAGTTTCTCATAAAAACTGTATTAAACCAAATGCTAATTTTATTTAATTTAATTATTTAATTTAATTATGAGTTTTTAAAACAAAAACTATATGAAACCAAATGTTATCTCAATTGGCAGTCCTGTGATCCCTCTTTAGCCTTCTTGTGACGTTTTGAAGGATTTGCAATATTGGTTTGGCATTGATCTGCTTCAGGTGTATCAGTTAAATACTAGGACTGGATTGGAGGCTGATGAATTGTACCCTCTCCTTGCATTTTCTGATTACTCCTTCCATACTTGATCTGAATAAATCACAGCTTTTGCTATAAGGGCCAAATTAGGTGAACAGTGGCAGTCTCTAAGGCAAAATAGAAAGCCACAATATATATTTGATTACCAGTCCTGGTTTCGATGCGAACTAGTTGTCCAAGCCATAGTTTTCCATTTTTGATTTCACGATGAAATTTAGATGGTGTAAGTACAGCAAATTGGAGTGCATAGAGGGAAGAAGGTACATATAAATTAACCCCAAATCCATTTGCAGAGGCCAGATCTTTTTCACAGTAGCCAAATAAATACTTCATTCGTAAGTTTCCTTTAGCACTATAGATAAAATATATGATTAAATTGCTAGTTCCAGACATAATTTGAATTGGAAAGCATTTTTTAATCTGGTATTTTGAAGTGTTTCTTATTTGAGTGCACTATGGAAGATTATTTTTATTAGAAATAATATATACTGTATATCTGCCCATATTAAATAAAAAACCCTAGGAAATTACTGTAACAAATAGACATACAAATAATAAAATAGATAAGATTTAAAAAAACTGTTAGAAACCACCAAGTGCTATGACACTATCCTCTCAAAAACATTTGCTGGGCTCAACTCCCATCCTGGCCAAGATGTGAGGGAAAAATCAGGTTTAACAGCCTTCCTAAAGGCAAGGAGGGTAGAGGGCCTTCCATATTGCAGAGGGGAGACTTTTCTACACTGCGTGCACAATTATTAGGCAAATTGTATTTTTGAGGATGAATTTCATTATTGAACAACTACAGTGCTCTCGGTCAATCCAAAATGTTAATAAACCTCAACCCTGAATATTTAAGGAAGTAAAAGTGAGGTTTTGGCTTTCTTAGGAGCATATCTATGTGTGCACAATTATTGGGCAACTATTAGCGTGCAGAATTATTATGCAACTAAATGAAAAACGAAAATTCCCCCATCCCACTCGTTTATTTTCATCTGTTAAAGTGAGAATAATAAACAAACAACTCAAAATTTACAAATAAACAGTTCTGACATTTCAAACAAAAAATCAGTGACCAATATAGCCACCCTTCTTTGCAATAACAGTCATAAGCCTTCCATTCATGGAGTCTGTCAGTTTCTTGATCTGTTGATGATCAACTTTTTGTGCAGCAGCAACCACAACCTCCCAGACGCTGTTCAGAGAGGTGTACTGTTTTCCTTCACCGTAAATCTCCTGTTTGAGAAGGGCCCACAAGTTCTCAATAGGGTTTAGGTCAGGTGAGGAAGGGGGCCATGTCATTATTCTTTCATCTTTGAGGCCTTTACTGGCTAGCCACGCAGTGGAGTACTTCGATGCATGCGATGGAGGATTGTCCTGCATAAACATCATGGTCTTCTTGAAGACTTTTTCCTGTACCACTGCCTGAAGAAAGTGTCTTCTAAAAACTGGCAGTAGGTTTGGGAGTTGATTTTGAGTCCATCTTCAACCCGAAAAGGTCCAACTAGCTCATCTTTATTAATACCAGCCCACACCTTGCTGGTGTCTGAGACGAAGTGGAGCTCTGTGCCCATTACTGATCCAGCCACGGGCCCATCCATGTGGTCCATCAAGAGTCACTCTCATCTCATCAGTCCATCAAACCTTTGAAAAATCTGTCTTCAGATAGTTCTTGGCCCAGTCTTGCCATTTCAACTTATGTGTCTTGTTCAGTGGTGGTCGAGTTTCAGCCTTCCTTACCTTGGCCATGTCTCTGAGCACTGAACATCTTGTACTTCTGGGCACTCCAGGTAGGTTGCAGTTCTGGAATATGACAGCACTGGAGGATAATGGATTCACGTTTGATTCTTCTCAAATCTTTGGCAGTTAATTTGTGTCTTCTTTTCTCAACATGTTTCTTGTGACCCTGTTGACTATTTGCAACAAAACGTTTGATGGTTCTGTGGTCACGCCCCAATATCAGCAATTTCAAGAGTGCTGCATCCCTCTGAAATACTTTTTACAATTTTTGACTTTTCAGAGTCAGTTAAATCTCTCTTTTGGCCCATTTTGCCTGAGGAAAAGAAGCTGCCTAATAATTATGCACACCTTGATATAGGGTGTTGATCTCCTTAGGCCACACCCTGCCTCATTACACAAATACACATCACCTGATATGCTTATATCCAACAAGCATTCAGGTTTATACAGCTTGGAGGTGGAAAATATGCATAAAAATGATATGATCAAAATACTCACTTGCCTTATAATTGTGCACACAGTGTATAGGATAGGCACAGCTACAAAAAAGGCTTACTTCCTAGATCCCACTAGATTTAATAGAGGGGACCTGGAGTGAATCCACCTTTTGCAATCTAGTATGATCAGTATATAAGCTCATGGAGAGACATTCCTTCAAATAACCTGGTCTCATGCAATTTAGGACTTTAAAGTTGATAAGCAACAACTTGAATTGTGCCCCAGAAGAAACTGGGAGCCAGTGTAGCTTGCGCAGCAGCAGTCTAGCACTGGCAAATTGCAGGGTACCCAACTCTGTGCACCACTTCAATTCTGGACCAGCTGAAGTTTCTGGGTGGTCAGCCCCACTTAAAAGAGTTTTGCAGTAGTCCAAATGGGAAGTGACTATGGCATGAATGACTATGAGCAGGGTCTTCTAGTCCAGGAGTGGGCACAGTTGACACACAAGATGAATCTTTGCAAAGGCTCCCTAGCCATGGCTGCCACCTGCTTCTTGAGTAGGAGCCACAAGTTCAGGAGGACCTCCAAATTGCACACCAATTCTGGGCTTCTGGGGGAGGTATGGCAACTGAAGACAGCTCTGCAAAGTGGAGCTGACGACTGTGGCAAAGATTAAGGAACTGATGAGTAGACCGGTCCCTTGGAACCTCTCCAGATAAGGAGAGGATGGGAGATCTCCCACATATGTTTTGGACAGCTGCTCTTTGCGAGGAGACCACAGGACAGTGGTTTTCCATCGGTTTGAGTGCCGTGAGATTATGGGATTATGTTTGCAATTGCAGCAGATCCTTTTAAAGGGCACTAGTTCACAAACCTCACTTCTAATCACTTCTAATTGCCTGTTAACCATCTTAAAGTTATTAGTGACCTTTGGAATACAAGTTTGAAAATTCTTCATTGGGTGAGTTTATCTTCAAATCTGAACAAAAGAAAAATTAATTACAAGCTTAAGAATTTAAAGAATTTGAAATGAACAGCAAATAGCTAAATAAAATTTTGATCTAAGAAAGTTATAAATGGATTAAGGGTCCAGATAAATTTGGAATATTGACTTTTACTATAAGATTTTGGAATTAACTATAAAAAATAAGCATCTTCTTGTGGGAAACAGACTTATTTTGGCTATCCTGGCTATTGCAAGTCATAACAAAAGGTGATGATTTTAGAAACTGGACACTAGAGGGGCTGGAAGGTATTAAGCAGAAGAAAAAAAAATACAAGTCTGTTCTTGATGTCAGTCAATACTGGTACTTACAAAATGACACAAAACGTTATAACATCAGAAATACTAAAAGAGATCTTTGAAGAATGGAGCCAGAAATTAGTAACTACAATATCAACATGTCAGTAATAATGTCTGCTTCTATGGATAGACTATGTCTAAGAGATGTTAATGAAGGAATGACAGATGTGGAACAAATTTTATCTGACAAGACAGAGAATATACAGAATATGGAACTACAAATGACAGGTCAAGAGAATGATTTGGAATAGGATGCTTTATTGGATATACAAAAGAAACTGGCTGAAGTTTTAAAAATTAAAAGGGAAATACAAAATATTTCCAATGATAAACCAAGAGAATGACCTAGAAAAAGGTTTCTTATTGGATCTACAAAAGAGGCTTGTTAACGCCTTGAAGAAATCTATGTGATGGAATAAAGAAGAATTGAAGAAAAATCAAATCCGACAACAATATTTGATTGAATTAAAGATTAAGACTGTTAGAAGTAAAGGGAAAGATTCTAAAGTTGGTTTATTTGATCAAGGTTAAAATAAGACTTTTTTTTTTTTTTGCAATGCTCTGGTAACCCTTTATGGACTTTTTGCTAATACCAAGATTGAAAAGTTGATGTTTTATAGATTTGCTTTTAGATAAGGGATGAGATATGGGATGAAGAGATATCTGTTTAATCTTATAGGAGGTGAAGAGTTTACATTTGTTTATACTTGTGAAGAAGGTTGGAAGTCACTTTTTTATATACTTCTTTTTCTTTATTATGTTCTTTCTGTTTCTTCTTTCTTTTTCTTTTTTCTTGCACTTTTTATTCTTTTTTTCCATTCTCTTATCTTTCTCTAAGTTTAATTTGTATTAGTTTTTACTATTGTAATTAAAATTCTTAATAAAAATTATGTTCAAATTGCGCATTAACTATTTGGGGGAGTGCTACCCCATCAACAGTTAAAGCTGGCAACTCTCCAGATCTAGAGTACCAAAAATCCAGAGGCACTCCATCTTGCTAGTGTTGAGTTGCAGATGCAAACTGAAAAGCACTTTTCTGAGAAGTTGTATTTTTTTTATTATTATTGTTGTTGTTATTCTGAATAGCAACTTCTTTGTTTTACTGTACATTGCAAGTGTGCAGTGTATCATGTAGAAATGTGGAGTCAACTTTTATTAATTAACTGAGTAATAATCTTTTATATCACGGGTTTTTATGAAACCTCAAGAAAAGTACTAAGACAGCATAAAAAGTGTATTAATAGTCAAAGATCTATGCTTAATGACCATCTGATGACTTTCTGAGTGGCAGATCATGCAAAATGGTAGAAGGATGTTAATTTCAAACAGATCAGAGCTACATCTATTCTTCCTTGGGAATGGACAGTAAATAATCATACTAATTTAGGAGTGTCCTCTTTCTTAAGTCCAATGTATGAAACTTACTTGTTTCAGAAGTGCTGCTACTTTCCCATTTGTACATTCCTTTATTAATAATCTAGAGATTCTCATCTTGGTGAAAGGTCCCCTGTGCACTCACCGAGTCCCCCCCTTTGGAGGGATGCTGCTTTCCTGACGTTTTCTTGGCAGACTGTAGCGGGGTGGTTTGCCATTGCCTTCCCCAGTTGTCACCTTTCTCATCTGAAGTCCATTAAAAAGTCTGTATACTTTATTGAAGAGATTAACTTGTGGTTAGATAAAATCAGACAACTTGTATGTTGTGCAGAAATTATACCATTTTGTAGTAGCCATTTAGCTCTTTTAAAAATAATTTCTTCTTGCCCATTTGATTTTATAAAGTATTCTGTAGGCTTTTAGTAATTAAACAAAATTTTCTGTGCCACTTCACATTTTAGGTTGTACTCTTTGGTGCACACATCCCTTGTAAAATGCATGTATTTAGATAACAGTATGATACTTTCCAAGTCTACTCAGACATAAGTACCAATAAATTCAATAGAGCTTACTTTCAAACAAGTAAATGATAGAATTGTCTAAAATCCTACTTTCAGCATGATTTTATTTTGTCATGATTGTCAGGCCATACCCAAATATCAGTAATAACCACAAAAATGTTAAATTTATCCATTTGGGGAAGGGTGACACCTCCATTTCTTTCTTTCAGACTCAGGAATAACTCAGGAATACTGTTCAGAAGACCAGATGGGTTGAATGCCTTTGGATTATTTTGAGTCTTAAATTGCTTGCTGTTTTGTATGGTGGCTGAGTGCCCTTGCATAATTTTCTTGACAAATGGCTTGCTCATTAATATTTCAACCTTCCTCTTACGAACTGTAGGAGTCGTGTGCCTTAGGCTGCAAAATATAGTTCCCTGTGCCGAAATGTTCTAATCTTTTCTTTAAATGTTGTGTTAGAATTGATGACAGATAAATGGAAGCTGGCCATGTGATTCCTTTTTATACAATTCAATATACATCAGTTAAATGCAGCTGGGACATCTGTGTCACAAAAACAAAAGCAGCATATGCCATTTCTGTGTTCTTTTTGACCTGAGAGCTGTGAGGTAAATGGAATGGTAAAATGGAATTTATGAAGAAATTTACAAGTATTTTCGTTTTTCAGATTATGTAGACTGTGGGTTGCTTCACCAGAGCTCTTTATATGTTCTTAACCTCTGCCAATGCAATTTTCATTTTTTCCCCATTCAATCCTACTTCATGTTAGATTGAGCACTAAAATCTAAGAATTTATGGATGAAATCCAGAGGTTTCTGGAATTTTACCAGCTGAGCATGACTGTCATCATAATCTCCTGTACTTTGTTAGTTCTAGCATGGAGTTTCCACTATTAAGAGAGAAAATAGTACATTTAGTTTCTGAAGCTTTGGACTTGAGTTCCAATTCTTATTTAGTCAAAATGGTATTGTCCATGCAAAAGAAGAAGATGCTACCTGGTCTGGTAAAATCTTCAGAAAATACACCCTAAGAAACAAATTAAAAGGTAATTGAACTCAACTGCCATCAACTCAACTGTCTTTTATTTTTTGATAGAGACAAGGGGGAAGAAGAATGTTACAGACTTTCAAAGAAGGGTTTTTCTGACTGGTTAGATCAGTAAATAGGAGTACTTTAAACTGCAATGTTGGTGTTTCACTCAAAGGAGATATGTCTTCCTTTCCCCCCTTTTTTCCTGGGTTTTAAGACAGAATATATATAAGATCTTCCCTAATTTTATTTCTGCAGCAATCCTGCAGAATAAGCTGGGCTGAAAGAAAGTGGCTGACCCAAATTTGTGAGTCCATGTTTGAGTGGTAACTTGCTTAGGTTTCCTAAGACCAGGTTAAAGTTCTTAATGATTATACTAGATTGGTTCTTAATGAATCTGGGAAGTCTGTGAAGGTTGTGAAAATTCTGCCAGTGTGAAGAATAAAACATTTTTATTACTAATCACTCATTCTCAGTGCATATTTACTGTATGCTTAGTTCGTGTTTCTTTCATGTTTGGGTTGACAACATCAAAAAGCATTTTATGACCTAGAGTCAGGGTTGTTATTGGGGCTTTTGTAGTGCTGCCAGTTTTGAATTGCTTTGACCTCCTGGTTAATAACGGAATGATTCAATCCTTTTCTTTTCCTTTTCCCTTCATTTCTGCACAGGGCTATTTTTCCTTTGGTATCGTCCACAAGAAGTGGAATATACAAAGCCCTTGTATTAAGCTTCAGTCAGAATTAGAGTGTGCAAATATTCTATTGTCGTTGCAGAATGCATAAGCTTAACATATCCCAGGCTCTCATTTACAATGAAAAGTTGAAAGAGACCCCATTTAATCATGGATCATAGTTTACAGCTCAGCTTCTTAACACTGATAACAATTCTGGCAAACCCTTGCTAGTTCACAGGGATTTCCAAGTGTCCCTGAATACAGCCAATAAAAGTACACAGGAGATTGCACTGAGTAGCAGTCTGTCTCTGCCCCCTAATTATTCCTCTCCTTCCTCAACCTTTCTTTGGTCTTAACTAACAGAAGCTAATAAATTTTTTCAGCTGTTGTCCTCTTCTCCATTCCTAGGGAAGACTGAAAGCTTGTAAGGGCTAGTCAACTGCTCCCAATGAAGAAACAGCTTCTTCCTCACAGACTCCATGAGTCTTTAAATAGCCCAGCAACCATGGCTTTTCCTTTCTTCCTTTTTCTGATTCCCTCCTCCAGGGTATAGCCTAGTTTTATTATCCTGCTTCTAGAATAAACACATTTTTCCCCACCTGACAATGAGGAATTCAGTGAAGAATCTAAGGCATTTCTGCTCTAAAGCAGGATGGAGTTGATATAATAGCTCTCTGCATCTTCTTACAAAGACATGCACAGGTAGTCCTGGCTTATCAATCACTTGTTCAGTGACCCTTAGAAGTTATGGTGCTGAAAAAAGAACTTTATGGCCAACTTACAACCATTTACAACCTTCACAGCATCCCTCAGTCACATGATCGCCATTACAGTCAGTATGTGTTGTCCTATGCCTGACCTGTGTTTTTTTCTTTTTTTCCCACCTTGCAAAGCAAACAGATTGGAGAGAAAGGGATTTCAAGAGAGCAAGATGTTTGCTCTTCTACACATCAAAAGTAATGTCATTGCGCCAGCAGCAGGAAAGGGTCAGGCAAATGATAGATTGCCTACAGAAATTGCTTGCTTTTTTTCTCCCTGCCCTCGCAGAGCAGAGATATTGGAGACAAATGGATTTCAAGAGAGTAAGCTGTTTGCTAGCACACCTGTGGCTCCCAGCCCCAGGCTGCAAGCGCAATTGCATTGCTTTCAATGTGTAAAGACAGTAAGCAGGCACTTGAGCATTCCAAAGGGTGAGGGAGTGGTTAGGAGCTGAAGGTGTGAAACGGAGTAGTCTTGTCTCTTTCTGGCCGGAAAGCACAGTCGTGATCACTTGATTTCCCACTTAGTGACCACTTTTCTTAGCAGCAGAGTTGCCAGTCCCAATTAGGGTTGTTAAGCGAGGACTACCTCTAAGATTGTTGGGAGAGTTCTCTATATCCCAGAATGGCTTATTTGGATTTCTTAAACCAGATTTCTAAACAAAAGTGATTGGAAATTGATTTTGAATGAACAACATGCATTCCTTCTTGGCTCCTTCTGCCAGAGAGAGCAACTATACAGACTGAATGTCTCAGTCCATTATATTAAACAACACATGGATGTGTAAACAACACAATTCATGTGTAAACCCAGAATTGTGGCTTGCTGCTTTTCTTGCATATAAGAATCATAAACCATATTTTGTTTCTTTGTTTATATTAATGTTTTTCTATTTTGTTACATGCTCTAGTGCTTTCCATATATTATCTCAATAGCCTTTCCTAGCTTTTTATGTGGTCTCCAGTATTATAGAAAGAAGGGATGGCTTAGAATCCAGACTGGATGCTTTCCAGTTACCACTAAATTGTGCCTGAAGTGAGAATTGGACAAGGAATTTTCTGGCTGTCCACATGCTGAATATTCAGAGTTGAATTTTTATTTGGCTGAACTCCAAGTAGAATTCTGGATGATGATGATATAGACAACCTGGTACTCTCCTGTTGTTTTGAATTCATCTTCCATAATTTCTTGCCCTTGGCCAAGCTACCTAGAACTGATGGAAGATGAAATCAAAACATCTGGGTGGCCTCAGGGATTGTTGTTGTTTATTCGTTCAGTTGCTTCCGACTCTTTGTGACTTCATGGACCAGCCCACGCCAGAGCTTTCTGTCAGTCAACAACCCCAGCTCCCCCAGGGACGAGTCCATCACCTCTAGAATATCATCCATCCATCTTGCCCTTGGTTGGCCCCTCTTCCTTTTGCCCTCCACTCTCCCTAGCATCAGCATCTTCTCCAGGGTGTCCTGTCTTCTCATTATGTGGCCAAAGTATTTCAGTTTTGCCTTTAATATCATTCCCTCAAGCGAGCAGTCTGGCTTTATTTCCTGGAGGATGGACTGGTTTGATCTTCTTGCAGTCCAAGGCACTCTCAGAATTTTCCTCCAACACCACAGTTCAAAATAATCGATCTTCCTTCTCTCAGCCTTCCTTATGGTCCAGCTCTCGCAGCCATATGTTACTACGGGGAACACCATTGCTTTAACTATGTGGACCTTTGTTGTCAGTGTGATGTCTCTGCTCTTAACTATTTTATCGAGATTTGTCATTGCTCTTCTCCCAAGGATTAAGCGTCTTCTGATTTCCTGACTGCAGTCAGCATCTGCAGTAATCTTCGCACCTAGAAATACAAAGTCTTTCACTGCCTCTACGTTTTCTCCCACTATTTGCCAGTTATCCATCAAGCTGGTTGCCATAATCTTGGTTTTTTTGAGGTTTAGCTGCAAGCCAGCTTTTGCACTTTCTTCTTTCATCTTCATCATAAGGCTCCTCAGTTCCTCTTTGCTTTCAGCCATCAAAGTGGTATCATCTGCATATCTGAGATTGTTAATGTTTCTTCCAGTGATTTTAACTCCAGCCTTGGATTCCTCAAGCCCAGCATGTCGCATGATGTGTTCTGCGTACAAGTTGAATAGGTAGGGTGAGAGTATACAGCCCTGCTGTACTCCTTTCCCAATCTTAAACCAGTCTGTTGTTCCATGGTCTGTTCTTACTGTTGCTACTTGGTCATTATACAGATTCCTCAGGAGGCAGACAAGATGGCTTGGTATCCCTATACTGCTAAGAACTTGCCACAATTTGTTATGGTCCACACAGTCAGAGGCTTTAGAATAGTCAATAAAACAGAAATAGATGTTTTTCTGAAACTCCCTGGCTTTTTCCATTATCCAGCGGATATTGGCAATTTGGTCCCTAGTTCCTCTGCCTTTTCTAAACCCAGCTTGTACATCTGGCAATTCTCACTCCATGAATTCCTGAAGTCTACCTTGCAGGATCTTGAGCATTACCTCACTGGCATGTGAAATGAGTGCCACTGTTCGATAGTTTGAACATTCTTTAGTGTTTCCCTCTTTTGGTATGGGGATATAAGTTTATTTTTTCCAATCTGATGGCCATTCTTGCGTTTTCCAAATTTGCTGGCATATGGCATGCATTACTCTGACAGCATCATCTTGCAAGATTTTGAACAGTTCAGCTGGGATGCCGTTGTCTCCTGCTGCCTTGTTATTAGCAATGCTTCTTAAGGCCCATTCAACCTCACTCTTCAGGATGTCTGGCTCTAATTCACTGACCACACCGTCAAAGCTATCCGTGGTATTAGGTCTTCTGTGTATTCTTGCCACCTTTTCTTGATCTCTTCTTCTTCTGTTAGGTCCTTGCCATCTTCGTTTTTGATCATACCCATTTTTGCCTGGAATTTACCTCCAAAGTTTCTAATTTTCTGGAAGAGGTCTTTTGTCCTTCCTATTCTACTGTCTTCTTCCACTTCCATGCATTGCTTGTTTAAAAATAATTCCTTATCTCTTCTGGCTAACCTCTGGAATTTTGCATTTAATTGGGCATATCTCCCCCTATTCCTGTTGCCTTTTGCTTTCCTTCTTTCTTGGGCTACTTCTAGTGTCTCAGCAGACAGCCATTTTGCCTTCTTGGTTTTCTCTTTCTTTGGGATGTATTTTGTTGCTGCCTCTTGAACAATGTTGCGAACTTCTGTCCATAGTTCTTCTGGGACCCTATCTACTAAATCCAGTCCCTTAAATCTATTCTTCACCTCCACTGCGTATTCATTAGTGAGCTCATATCTAGCTGATCTGTGGGTCTTCCCTAATCTCTTTAGTCTGATCCTAAATTGTGCAATAAGAAGTCTGTGATTTGAACTACAGTCAGCTCCAGGTCTTGTTTTTACCGACTGTATAGATGTCCACCACCTTTGGCTGCAAAGGATGTAGTCAATCTGATTTCAGTGTTGTCCATCTGGTGAAGTCCATGTATAAAGCCGTCTCTTAGGTTGTTGGAAGAGAGTATTTGTTATGCAGAGTGAGTTGTCTTGGCAAAATTCTATCAGCCTATGTCCTGCTTCGTTTTGTTCTCCCAGGCCATGGTTACCTGTAATTCCAGGTGTCATTTGACTGCCCACCTTAGCATTCCAGTCTCCTGTGATGAAAATAACATCTCTTTTAGGCGTGTTGTCCAGTAGGTGCTGCAGTTCCTCATAGAACTGCTCTACTTCAGCTTCTTCAGCATCTGTGGTTGGGGCGTATATTTCGATCACTGTGATGTTAGATGGCTTGCCCTGAATTCGAATTGAGATCATTCTATCGTTTGTTGGATTGTATCCAAGCACTGCTTTAGCCACTTGGCTATTAATTATGAAGGCTACTCCATTTCTTCTGTGGTCCTCTTGTCCACAGTAGTAGATCTGGTGGTCATTTGATGTGAAGTGGCCCATTCCAGTCCATTTCAGTTCACTGATGCCCAAAATGTCTATCTTTAATCTTGACATCTCACCAATAACCACATCCAATTTGCCCTGGCTCATAGATCTTACATTCCAGGTTCCAATGGTGTGTTGATCCTTAGAACATCGGATTCGCCGTTCACCACCAGCACCGTCGGCCGCTAGCCGTCCTTTTGGCTTTGAGCTAGCTGCGTCATCACATCTGGGGCTAGATGAACATATCCTCTGTTCCTCCCCAGTAGCATTTTGACCATCTTCTGACCTGGGAGTCTCATCTTCTGATGGTATACCGACATATCTCTGGTTGTACTGATCCATTTAGTTTTCATGGCAAGAATACTGGGGTGGGTTGCCATTACCTTCCCCAGGGATCACATTTAGTCTGACCTCTCTGTCATGACCTTCCCATCTTGGGTGGCCCTTCACGGTTTAGCTCATGGCGTCATTGAGGTGCTCAAGCTCCAGCACCACTACAAGGTAACGATCCTTTGCCTCAGGCATACCTATCCTTATTTTATAGCACGGTACTACTTAGCTGTTCAAGATATGCATGTTTAATATCAACATAATGAGGTCTTTCTTTTATCTCCTCCAAAAGTGTTTAAGGTGGTTAACTATGAAATGAATCAAAGTAAAATCAGAATTGTAATTATACAAATTAATTTAACACATTTTTTAAAAATAAAGACCATACTTAGTTAAAACCAATCTCAGTAACCAAACCAGACTATATATGCTTGAGAACATCTTTGCCCACCCATAGAGGGAGGTAAACTGATTTCTTTTTGAAAGGGTCATAACTGAGAAGGCATTCTCTCACATTTCACCAAATGCGATGATGTTGCTAGTAGGATCAGGAAAAGGATCTTGCTCAAAATCTTAAGGCTAGGCAAGTTCATAAGGGAGAATAGTCCTTGCATTACTTAGAAGCCATAAATAACACCTAGAATTGCATCCAGAAATAAGACTGGTGACCAGTAAATCTGTTGTAATGAACGTACTGTCAAGTCAATACTCACATATTGATCCCAGTTAGCAGTTTGGCTGCAGCAGTCTGGACCAGCCAGAATTCCTAAACACTTTTCAGATGTGGTGCTGCATAGAGTGCATTAATTAAGGCATTGTTTTCATTTTACAGGTGAGGACCTGATGCCGAGAAACAGCAGCTTGGCCAAGATCACTTTGCAAATGTCCAAAAAATAACAAAGTGAAGTGTATCTACGCAAGTTGACATGAGTTCAGTGTGACTTACATCCTAGAGAGTAGAAGCAGAACTAAGTCTTTCATATCAGTAGGATAGCATTCTAGTAATTAAATTCCATTAATTAAGAGGTACTCTATTACGTTATTCAGTATTGAAAACTTCCTGCTATTAAATTGTGGTCACTAAAGGAACTCAGGTGTTTAGAAAATTCAGAATATTTTCCCCATCCTACAATTCATGGGAATTTCCACAGAAAGTCACAACAATAATTATGAGAAATGAGAATTAGCAATGAGAATGAAAAACGCAAACCTTTTTTTAGAAAGATTAAAGCAGAAAAAAAGGTTGATCCCTGATTTCCCTTTTTTAATGTTTACGACATGCTTTGTACTCTCAATGGCTTTGACCTGAATAACTTGCTGCAGCTTCAAAGCTGGTAACATATTAGCCTGGCAGCACACTAGTATGCAATTTTGACTGACTAAAGAAATTGCAAGAACACATAACTTATGTATGCTTGGCAAACTTGGTACTGTAAACATTCTTATGGGGCTGTTAGCACTGAGTTTATGGACAACTCTTCTCCCCTCCCAAATTCTTCACAGCCATGTTATCCTACTTCGTGCCTAGGGATATTAAGTAAATACATCAGTTTGGCATATTTTGTGTGATTTGCAGATTTTTTTCCAAACAAACTGGAAAGAAGCTTAGCAGAACTGCAAGTGAAATGGGCATATAATGTAATGAGTACTGTACTTAAATTTTAAAAACCCTAATTTTCTTGAACACATGAAAAAAGAGGTAGCTTTCTGGGTTTCATAAATGTAGCTTATATCAAAAGGGTTATCATTTGTTCATTTCCAGATATTAAATTTTAATGACTTGGAGCATTATGACTTATTTGCATAATTTTATAAATCTGAATCATAGCTTGCACAAAGTTTACATTTGTCTACGAGGATCTAGTTGCAGCTGGGATTCTCCTTAGGGTCATGAACTACTAGCCAATAGCTGTGTATCTTTGTGAGTGGAATACAGTTTTAACTAGGCAATGGCTGAATGCTCATCATTCCCAAAGTCTGAGCAATTTAAGCTAGTGAGTGCAGGATGTTTGTCAGATTGATGGATCTTATTTTTTTGGATTTTTTTTTCTGTTTTGAAATGAATGTGGGAATTAACTGCTGGTTCCAGTCCCTTTGGGGAGGAAAGAAAGATTTTAGAACTGTAGATGTAAAGCAGGATCTGGCCTATCTCTGCCCTCTAATTGGAAAGCCATGGGTAGATAGACCTTAGTATGTGATCGATATAAGCCTGTACAGTTGTGTGCTAGCATGACTGAATCCTTTGGCAGAATTCCTCTTCAGTGGCTGCAGACTACCTCCAACCCTGCCATTGAAAGGAATTTTGTTTTGCCCACCATCTATTTCACTTTCAATAAGTAAATAATTTCTGACCCTTAAAGCAGGTTGTCTCGTTTCTTAGGGCTTTTGTATCTGGGCTGCAAAAAGCTAGATGATCATTAGAGAGTTTTATCTGTAGATAGGTATAACCCTTTGCTGCCTGCTAATGGTCATTTGGAGCACTATACGATAGCCTCATCTTTCATGATTAGGGAGTCTTTGATCCAAATTCTAAATTTATTAAAATAAAAGAAACAGATTTTTTTCTTCATAGGACAAGAGTTTAAACCCATTTTGGCTTGACTTTTTTTAAGGCAGTGATCATTTTGAAACTTTAAAAAAACAGAACTTTAAAAATAGTTCTCATGCTGGTTTACAATAAAATAAATCGGAACATGATACAATAATTTAAAAAGCCCAGCAGTTAAAACCAGTTCAGACTTCAAACAAGCAAAAACCAAAACCAAGATCTTTTAACACTGGAGGGTAGGGCATGCTGTCATAGACATTCATGCAGAAACAATAGCTGTCCTTTGGTGGAGGTTGCCTACCTGCAAATTTCTTCCGGTTGCATGCTTTCTGGAGCATTTGACACCATAAGCAGTTTGGTCTAGTGGTTAAGGCGCTGGGCTAGAAACCAAGAGACTGTGAGTTCTACACCCGCCTTAGGCATGAAAGCTGGCTGGGTGACCTTGGGCCAGTCACCCTCTCGCAGCCCAACTCACCTCACAGGGTTGTTCTTGTGGGAAAAATAGGAGGAGGGAGGAGTATTAGCTATGTTCCCCACCTTGAGTTATTTATAAAAATAATAAAGGTGGGATAAAAATAAATAAATAAATAGATAAGTAAGTGGTACCAATCGAAGAGAATATTCAATTGACCAGCAATCAACACCCAGATATGCAAAGATTAACACCAGACAGACAAACTAACAGTACACAATACCCTAATCAAGGAACTATTAACTCAGTCAGTCAGCCAAGCAGCAAACAACAGCCCAATCAAGGAACTCCCAAGGAGAGAACAACACCCCCACCAACACAAGCAGGGCAAGCCACGGTATATAAACTGAGAGCAAGGCCCACTCCCGCTTTGCACTGAAGATGTTGCCTAGTCTGGCAATGAACCCTCTGCAAGAAAACAAAAAGTCTCAGAGAGCACCAGCTCAGAGACTCCACAGTTCAACCCTGAGCTACAAACATTCTGTTCGATTGGTTTGGAAATTGACTGTATGCAGTGACAAACACTGGATTAAGTGACCAAATAGAATAGGTCTGGCCAAGTTAATTAGCCTCAGATAAACTGTGTAAGTCCTGCTGTGACTATGCTTCAGAAAGCATAGTCACAGCACAAAGCTAGATCTAGGGCCATTCTATAAATGGACTTGATCTATTAGGAGGAATTGAGATATTCTAGAAAAGGGTGAACACAGTCTTCTTTGACAGATGATCCATCTATTTTGTCAGGATTGATCGGTATTACCTGTCACTCAGACCATCATCAATTCCATACTTTGGTCCTTTTACATAATTTAGATGGAAGCAGCGAGTGTGTTTTCTTGCTTTGCTTCCCCTTATCTCAGCTTTTCAGTTACAATGCATTTCCATCAAGCAAGTTTGTCTTCCTTGGCCTTGTTTCAAAATATTACAGTATAAATGTCAAGCAAAATAATGATGGAACAGAAGGAAAACATACAGCATTGAGGGACTGGGCTGTTGCTTAAAAAGTAGAAAGGAAGATATGAGAGAGATAATATTTAATGTATGTTATTGCCTCCCCTCCCCCCCTGCCCCCCGTCCAAGAAAATAAATTCTAAGGGAGAATATAATTTCTATTTAAGAACCCAAGTTTACCATTTTGGCATGGTGGGGATGAGATTTTAAAGTATATTTATTCATCTATGTTATAAATTTTGAAGAAATTGTCGTGGTTCTGGCCAAATAAACCCTGTTCTGCCACAGGAAGCAAAATGTACTGGATAGGAGAAGTCTTTTACTCACACAGGATGTAGCAGTCTTCTCCTTTCCAAGAGCAGAAGTAGAAACTGCTCAGGTAGTGTTCAGGGATGCAGCTCCCTGATAAGTGAGTTTATTGCAAGAACTAAAAAAAAACTGTTAAGAGGAAATCCAATAATTGTCAAGGGTAGGATGCAAGCCTTATTAATAGTGGAAGCTATGTTCAATTCTTCTGCCTCTTCCTCCTTGCCAGATCTAGTTCTTACATGATGTACCACAAGATGTAGTAATCTCATGTCTTCCAACTTTGTTGTTTATTCGTTCAGTCGCTTCCGACTCTTCGTGACTTCATGGACCAGCCCACGCCAGAGCTTCCTGTCGGTCATCAACACCCCCAGCTCCCCCAGGGATGAGTCCGTCACTGCTAGAATATCATCCATCCATCTTGCCCTTGGTTGGCCCCTCTTCCTTTTGCCTTCCACTTTCCCTAGCATCAGCACCTTCTCCAGGGTGTCCTGTCTTCTCATTATGTGGTCTTCCAACTAGGATGGCTTTATTGCAAGATTCAACAAATATGGAGAGGAAAAGCTGTCAGTGGTTACTGCTATATATTATCTCATGGATTAGATATACTGTATCTCCAGACAGTTGTGGTGAATAGGAGTGGGAAACTGCTCTTTTGTGGGTATGGGAACTTCTTACAGCCATCTGACTGGCAGCCATGGAAAGAGAATGTTGGAGTGGATAGACCAGACTTCCCATCCTGGTAACTCCAGATGTGTTTTTACTACAAATTCCAGGATTTCTATCCAGTATGACTTTTGGCATGAACCTATTCGGCTTTTCTTATGTGTGTACTATATCTCCTAAGAGTACCAATTTCTGTGTAGTTTATGATTTAAAATATTAAGAATGTAGCACAGAACTTAGTGCTATTGTAATGAAGACTCTTTTGGAAGATTCTCTTTTGGGAAAATAAACCAGTCTATTTTCCCAGAAATAATTCAATGATAATTGTTAACGTAAATTTATGGTTTCTTAAGAATGTCAGTTTTTACGATGCTGAGATTTTCAGAAATTTGGCAGGTCTTAGAGGGCTGTACATGACTCATAAATCATTTGTTACATAGCCCTGATTTATATTTCATTTTAATCAGACTGTATTTAAACCAGTTTTCCTCAATGTTGCATCCTCTGGATTTCTTAAATAACAATACTAGTGTTGCCTGGGATGGTGGGAATTTGCAACCGAATATATTTAGAGAGCACTAGCTAGTGGAATACAGACTTAGACAATCTAATATAGCATTAACTATATTTACAGCATTACACCCACACACATTTCTACACTAAAGAGAGTATATAGTTAAGTTACTAAGCAGCTTGTTGAGTGCCCAGTTTTAGTACATTTATCATATGTTTATTATTTTGTTTTTAACAATTTTTATACTAGTAGAAATTCTCTCCTCAGATAGAAGTTGATCAAATCACAAAAAACAGGCAGACTTGCTTTGCTAACATTTTTCCTAGCACTTCAGTTTTGTCTATTAAGCATTTTGGACAAGAAAGGAAAAAAAAACCATCTTTCAGGAGTATGAGTGTAAAATGTCAATATACAAAGGTTTTTTTTTTTTAATATAAGTAGTCCATGTAGACAAGATCAGTTTAGGAAATATAGTAAGTTCGCTGATGCAATTTTTGCTAACTTTAATTTCTTGAGAAAAATCTTAGTATGGTATATTCCAAAATATAACTGTTTGCAAACTTGACAAGGAGGCACCAAAGAATGGCAAGGAAGCTTCGCAGGAGTGTGGGTCTTAGTAGATGTCCAGACATGCCTCTTTGGAGTTGAATTGATCTTGTTCGGTGTTCACAAGTGCATTTAGTCATATTTTTAAGGCCACATGAAATTATGTGATGTGCCAAGGACCATATGGAATTACATTAACACTACAGTCTCCCTGGCACTAAAGAAACGATATAAAAGGCAAAGCTTGAAAGAGGAATTTCCAGTTCATCAGTTTAGATCGCAATTGTAAACACAATTGTTTGGAAGTAAGTTTGCTGAAATTTCTTTTGAGCAACCATGACTAGAATTATGTTGATAATCATTACTCTATCGCCAGTAGTATACCTGGGGAAAAATACTGGATCCCCAAAGCATGAATAATTTTATGATAAGGTACAAATTATAGTGGAACTGTTTTATAAACTTTCCTTTGGGACTGAATGGGCTAACAATTAGGAATTTTATAGAAAATACTTTTTTTCTCCTTTTTTCTGAAGATCTTCATTTTCTATGTTGCAGGAAATAATAATGACTGTGTTTGATTTTCCCCTACCAGCAGCACATGAAGGACACTCTAATGGCTGCATCCAGAAATGTAATACAAGTGATCCATTGCATCAAAGTGGCTTTACCGTGGGGACTTCAGATAAAAAGAGCTGCCAGCTTTAGCCATGCCTGCTACAAAAATATATCTTCAGATTTTGCTGCCAGAGCCCTCTCTGCAAATACAGTGGAACTTCTTGGCCAGATTTACCTCTCAGATAACTACAGTAATGTTACCAAGAAAATTATCTCCAAGGTGGGGAGAAACTTGCACAACCAAAGAAATCACCCTTTGTGGTTGATTAAGGAGCGTGTGAAAGACCACTTCTACAAGCAGTACTTGAGAGGTTCTCGGACCCCACTGTTTTCAGTGTATGATGATATGTCTCCAGTGGTCACAGTAGAACAAAATTTCGATAGACTGCTTATTCCACAAGGCCATCCTAGCAGGAAGAAAGGGGATAACTACTACTTGAATCATACTCACATGCTAAGAGCTCACACATCTGCCCACCAGTGGGACCTGATGCATGCTGGACTTGATGCATTTTTGGTTGTGGGAGATGTTTATCGTCGTGATCAGGTTGATAGCACCCATTATCCAGTCTTCCATCAAATGGAAGGTGTCCGACTCTTCTCCAGCCATGAAGTAAGTCTGATTCTTCTGATTCTTCATTAAGATAAGCTTGAATTAAAAGAGAAGCCTTCTCCAGTTTTACAATCCATCATTTCTACCTGCTCAACTAATACTGGGATTGGGGTATGGGTTTTGTAGTCCAAATATATCTGCATGGCTGACTAGAAGTTTGATAGGAATAGTAATGTGAATATATTTTTAGGCTTATGACACAATAGATTGGAATAGATTCTCAAGTATTAAAAATTAAAGCAGTCTCAAGAATTTTGGCAGACAATTGTGTTGGGTTGCTGGTATAGTTAGAGTTACATGTATTCTCTAATTTATTATTAATCTTCTTAATGATAAAAATAATGTATCTCATATGGAAAGGTTATCTTATATTCTCATTCCTGCCACTATAGATTCTCATTTCTGCCACTATATATCACATCAAGAACATAGCACATATCCTTGGTAGGAAGAAGTATGAATTTTTCCTTACAAAAGATAATATTTTTAATGTTAAATTCTTTTCTTCCTTAATTTTCTCAAAGTCTGTAGGATTAGGTCATGTGTAATTACTGTATTCGTGAAAGGAAGGAAGACTTCTGGCATTATATATCTGTCTATGTAAGATTTCAGAAGGAGTAGTAATAATGTGTAAATACATAAAATGAGTGAGCAACTTTTTATTTTCTTGGAACCACACTTAGTATTTTGCTAGGGGAGAAGTGAGGATATAAAGATGATAGTCAGTGATACAAGTAAGACATATTATATAGGTTGAAGGTTTTTGTTTTTTTTTAACTGTAATCAACCTTCACTGCACTACTTACTCTACATTTTTTCATTTGTTACCTTCTCAAACATGCTTCAGATTTTCTGTAATTGTTTCTCTGAAATTTGGTAGGTTAAGTAGAAGACACTCCTGGGATTGCAATTATTTTAGGAATTAATGCCTGTTTTTTAAAAATTTTTGATATTTGTATTGTTTATGATCGATGTTAGCTGCTGTAGTTAGCTGCCCGATGTGGCAAAGGAGTTGTTCTTTTTCCCCCAGCACTATTGAGTAGGTGCGTAAATAGTAGAATGATGGGAGAAATTTATTAAATTTGCATGACCAGTAGTGGAGGGGGGAAAAACAGCAACTTCTTTGTCACACAGCAATCTCTCTCTTTTTTTTGAGGAAGACAGCTTTAAAAGATGGGATGTTTAAAATACTGTCCAAGCAGGAAGAAGTGTAAGTGAGCTTCCCGTTTCTTTAGAACTTTGTCTGAACATCAAGATCTGTTGCCCTTTTGTGGGTCTTCTGCTTCTGGTCATCTGGTGGTTCTGATATGCCCCCTACTCTGATTACTCTTTAAACTTTACTCCTGGTTCCAGGCTAACTCCATACCCTCTATACCCTATGCCCTGTATTCATGGCCTAATGGGGAAACAGAAATCCTACAGAGCCATGCCCAAGCAGTTTGGCTTAAAGTTGTTCTTTAGATCTCAACACTGGCACCAACATCTTTGTGTTTAAGGCTCCTGAGTAATGCAAAGGACATTATTGTTAACATACTCGGAATACTAATTTGTTTACCATCTTAGGCAGGCTATAGACTTAAAGTATATGTGTTAAATCAGGAGTGGATAATCTTTGGTGATCCTTTAGATGTTTCTAAGCTACATCTCCTATCAATCTGAACCAGAATAGCCATGAGGAGGAACTAAGAGTCAACAATATTTGGAAGGCTACAAGTCTTCTATCCCAGAATTAGGCCAAATTTAATTTATTTCTTAATACTGTATTTAAATGCTATATGAGAAATAACTTCTCAGCATTGTAAAACATGGAATGTACAGTATTTGATATATACTGGGATGACTGCTCTGATAACCAGCTCCTGTCTTGTGATAAAATTATCACACAGAAAACTATGCTGTCTGGCTGTACCTATAATATGGTTTGTTTCTAGGAGGACAAATATTTTTGTCATTATTAATTGCTTTAATAGAATCATATATTGATTCTGGCTTGATTAGCTACATTTGTATGAAATGTGCACTCCTGGATCATATTGTCCTAATAGTTTATGCCAAGGAAGTGTTCGTAGTGTCTCTCATCTTGTCTTATTTCCAAATTCATTCATTAGATAATTTTTCTCCAGAGAGAGATTGAGTTATTATTGCTGTATGTTAACATCTGATGTATTCTGGGGCAATTTTGTTAAGTACTTTGCCAGGCAAATGCGTTTTTTAAAGAGGATTGCATAATTTATATAATTATATTGCTACTGTATGAGTTTTGAAAAGTAAATGGAGGGATTTAACATGCTACAAAAATGTATTGGAAACATTCAAAATGTACAAACCTTATTTTATTTAAAGCCTCTCTACTATCTCTCTTGACTATTTGAGATTTGAAACACATTGTCTAATGAGTGGAGTGATTTTTCTTCTTCTGAAGACAAGAAATGCAAAGTGATATAGTCCACTTGGTAAAGTATTACAGAGCTTTAAAACAAAACTAAAAACATTATCCAAAAAGCTTTGCAAAATATCTTTGTTATCCACTGATCAAGTGTCTAAAGCCAGCCCCTTCCTGGGGAGAAATAATGAAGGAGGGCAGTTGATTCCTGTTTTTGATTTCTTGAAAGCATTTGATCAACTATTGTTGACAAAGGATTACTATATGGACTCTCCATCTGCTCTTTGTATTATAACCCTTATGTGCAATATTTCTAGAAGTTAGAAAGGCTTTCTTAGCCTTAGAGGCTTGTAGTTAGAATTGAAAAGTAAATTTTTGATGTGTACACAGAAGTGTTTGGATATGAACTATTGTCCTCATACCCGCTTTGGATCTTGATCTATCAAGAGATGGACATGACATGTCTTTAGTGTATTATCATGATGCACTTCATGGTCAATGGCATTAACTTGAAATCTGCATGGCATCTGCATGGCTATTCTCTCTTGTAGATTAGGGATACTACAAGAGAGTAGCCACTGCCATTTTCCAGGAAGCTTCCTCCTTTACTTACTTAACCAATAGTTTGGGTATAGCAAATTTTAAAAGTTATAGACGAAACAATATATTGCTACCATTATGTGATATTATTAGTTTTAAACATGCATTGCCAGTTTACAGTTTGTTGCAGACATAAGCCTGTTGGCCTTGTTATATTATTTATTTATGTTACTTATTTTCTATCCTGCCTTTATTATTTTTATAAATAACTCAAGGCAGCAAACATACCTAATACTCCTTCCTCCTCCTCTTTTCCCCACAACAACAACCCTGTGAGGTGAGTTGGGCTGAGAGTGTGTGACTGGCCCAAGGTCACCCAGCCGGCTTTCATGCCTAAGGCGTGTCTAGAACTCTCAGTCTCCTGGTTTCTAGCCCAGCACCTTAACCACTAGACCAAACAGCTGTTCTCTATGTTGTTGCTTTTTTCCTTCATTAAACACTTTTGTTCTCCTAACAAGGCACGGGGTGGGGGTGCTTTTATTTCTTCCTAAGCCATTTTTCAGGAGGCTGACCTGACAATCAAGGTAAAGAGGGTGCTGGGTGGGGACTGGAGACATGAATCAGAGGGTTGGTAATTGCAGGAAGAGAGATCATCTGAAGAGAAAGGGGAGTGAAGGGGGTTGTAACTCTTCCTCTGGACTGATGCTTGGACTGCTACTGTTTTTTTTTCTTTTCCCTCCCCCCTTTCTCTTTCACATCCATTGCTGCTTTCCTGACCAATGGGTTGCATGGGCTCATGGACTTCTTATCACCAGTGGGTAAAGCTCCAGTAACTCCAGAATTGGTGATTATTAGCATGATCTTGTGCTGTCATAACCACCAGTAAGAAAAGTTGACTGGATCAGTGGCTAACTGGGTTATGTGTGTTGTGAGAACAAGGCTAATATGGTAAAAAATTCCAATGTAGTAAATTGTATGATGTATAATGAGGGAACCCATTCAACATTTCAAGACCATGGTATTACTGGGGTTGCACGAAGTTTATGATGACACTGATTTGGTTTCCTCGGTGGACTAAACCTTATTATAGACAGTTTCTCAAAGGATAAGAAATGTATTTATTTGGATCATATCTCAGTTTTCTTTGAAGGAGCTCAATGTGCCATATGTTCTCACCACATGGTGGCTAGAAAAAGAGCCAGAACTGGATGAATGTGGGAATATTTCTGCATGATAATGATAGACTCTTTAATTTTTTGTTTTGCTTTTATCCCTCATAGTTGTTGTTAATCTTTTCTTTGCTGACCAGAACCCAGGTGATGGAACCTATCTCATCTGTTTTGCAAGACAAAAATGTATAGTTTTTACTTTTAAATGACCACCTGCAGCCTTCTTTTTCTGTTGTAGTGCATTTTTTCCAATAAACCTAGGAAACAGATGTGGCTACTTTAATGAGTCACAGACAGGTGTTATGTTGGCACTGCCACATGTTCTAAACCACCTTTTCAAATTAAAATCAAAAGCATTACATAGCCCTAGCAAAGAGGTTGAGCAGTTTTGATTTGGATAGGTTAGGTCATTACTGTTATTTATGAGTTTTTTTATACTTCTTGATATGCATTACTTTTTTAAATCTTATGTTGTTAATATTAGAGTCTATTTTATATAATTACTGCGGCTTACAAAATTGACAAATAAAGAAATATTTTATTAATACCAAATTGTGTTTGTGTTTGAGATCCAGTTTGGTGTAATGGTTAAGGCACCAGGCTAGAAACTGGGAGATTGTGAATTCTAATCCAATTTTAGGTGTGAAGCCAGCTGGGTGACCTTGGGCTGGTCACTCTTTCTCAGTCCTAGGAAGCAAGCAATGGCAAACTACTGCTGAAAATTTTGCCAAGAAAACTGCAGGGACTAGTCCAGGCAGTTGCCAGGAGTTGAGACTGACTTGAAGGCTCAAAGCAAGCAAGCAAGCAAACCAAACCAAAAAAAACAGGGCCCGGTCAGTTTGTTGTTAAATATAACCCTTGGTTAGATTTTGGTGTTTCTACAACAGCCTTGATCTAGTTAAGCATGTCATTTATAAATGCACATGTAAGGCGTTATGTTCAATAGAACAAATATTTTGGATAGTTGCTAGATACTCTAATTTGAAGGACAACTGGCATTTTTTATTTTGTTCTAGAGGGAATTAATAAATAGGATCAATGGGAACTGGATATTCCTGCCTCAGAGAAATTTCTCTTGAATCTTCTGCCAGAACATTCCACTTAAGTAAATGCAATTATGCATGTATGAAGAAGTTAAATATGCTGGATGGATGAAAAGTTAAACATCTTCACTAAACTAAACTAAACTAAACTAAACTAAACTAAACTGAACTAGATAGTTAAATTACAGAATGCAAGGATAGTATGTGTTGGTAGTCACAAACTTTAATTCATGGGGTGAAAGGCTATTACTGACTACTAGTCAAGATGGTTTTACATTGCTACTGGTACCTAAGGCAAAGTATCTCTCAATAGATGGAGAAGATGGGCAGAATATTCAACTCATAACTTGCACATTTGCTTCCAGTCAGCATTTTCCTGAACTAGACAACTAGACAACTTTGGCTTGGTTCTGCATGGTAGTCTTACATTGTTAAATGTCTTCTGGAACAGGTGTGGCACATTTTGTTTCATGAGTAAATATGTGATATATGCAACAATATAATGCATCAACTCTAACATACATTTCCATATTGAAATAGAATCATAGCATTCAATGCACAGGAAGGATATTAAAAATCCAGTATTGGCTGCCAAATTTATTTCTCTCCAGCACTTCTGGCATAATACTAAAGTGTATAATACAGCACTCTGTTTTTTTGTTTTTCTTTGAGCTTCTATAACCTCTGTTTTCTTTGTGCAAAATTAGATCACTAAAGAGAGGGGGAAGAGCTAAAAAACGCACCTACATTAGAGGAAAGGAGCAGAATGTATTCCTCCATATGCTTTTCTCTTGTTGTTGTTGTTCTGTTCTATTTGTAATATAATTTTACTCCAACGTTCTCTCATCTCAAGTTGAATGCCTCTAAACATGTGCAGATTTCTTAATTAAGCAAATAAATTAGTTTTCCCCCAAAATATTAGGCCTAATAATGCAGCAATTTGTGCTTCTCCAGTGTAATTTCTTATTGGAAAACAGATATATACAATATATCTTTTTACATATGGCATACTGTATATATGCAATATAGGAGATATGCAAAGCATGTAATCTAACATTTCATGTTCCTTTGAAAATATTCCCATATTTTGGAAAATTAATAATTGTATTGCTTCCCTCTCTTCCCACCTAATAGCTTCAAGTACTTTTGTTTTAGGAAGTGAAAAGGAGCATGACATTTTTAGTTAGGAGAATACAGCTATGGATTGATGATGATGATGGTGATGATGATGATGACGATATGACATCAAGTTAGTATCAGCTCTTGGCAACCACATAAATCTTCTCCAGAATGATCTGTCCCCACATGGTCCTTCAGGTCTTCCAACAGTGTACCCTTTGCTACTATAATCGAACCACTTTGCTGTTGGCTGTCCTCTTTTCTTCTTTCCTTGCACCTTTCCATCATTATAGTCTTCTCAGAAGACCCAGGTCTTCATGTAAGGTGTCTAATCCAATCAACAGTAAATGCAATAATAATCTGGGATTTGATCAGGTAATGAAATACCACCCAATGTAGAGAAAGTTTCAGGCTGCAAGAGATAGTAAACTTCAGTGCTTTTATTTCCTACTGAAGGAGCTGACAAAGCTGCAACAGAGTAATGAGTATTGTAGGTAAGGTAAAAATAGTCTCCCTCAAGTCAAGCTTGACTTCTGGTGATTATATAGAGATGTCCATGAAGTTTTATTGGCAAGTATACAAATGTTTTCTTCTAGGATGTTTTTCAACTTCCTGGTAGAACCTATTACCCTGGGATTTCCTGGTAGGCTCCCATCGAAGTACTTAACATCTCCATCTCTGTTTTGCTTTTTCAAGATATGCCAAGTTCTGCTAAGTGCTGCCACCTGCTGTGATGTGTTGTCAGTAATTTGCTTTAAATCAGTTGTCTTTCTTCCAAAATAAGTGGACTAGCCATTGTGGAAGTTAAAGTTTAAATGGCTGACTTTTAAGCAATTGAGTTACTGTATGTGTCTGAATTCATCACATGACTTTTTAAAACATAACTTGGAAGTATACCTAATCCCCTCCATCTCATATTAAATTTAACCCACATGATTCTCTCCACCAGAGGGAGCTAATGGAAATGCAAAGAGTGATAGCATTCAGTTAGCAGGAATGAAAACATAAATATTGCAGACAAGTAGAAGCATATGTTTCAGGCGCTACCAACCTTTTCTAATCTTTGGGTAAGCTTAGCTAAGAGGTTGTGAGGTAATTATTCTGATAACTTGCTACTGCTAACATAAGTTTAAAATTAATAGACCAGGTTATGTATTGATAACCTATTATTTCCATTACTGTAAGCTGCAAAGGGACAGAACTGAGTTTTAATCCAAAAATCACTATTAATACAGAAAGTGGCAGAAATTCAAAGATGGAGATGAGTAAGTAGAGGTAGAATAGGAAGGAGGAAAATGGAATTCCTTTAAGAAAAAATTAAGATAAAGGAAGTAGCAAATCATAGGAATTTGACACCTTTTTCAGCCAGATGCATTTTTCCCTCTTATTATTATCGATTATCGAAATAGCAAAATGCTGATGTTGCCTCAGAAAATATTTGCTACCTGCTTCACCCAAATAGAGCTTGTACTTATATATGTATGTTAAGAGAGAGGGAGGGAGAAAGCGCACGTAATTTTACCCATAAAACTTTTCTTGGCATGTTCTTCTGAATCAGATTGCATGACTGCTTTGTGGATTGGCCATTGCAAACAGGCTTCAGCTTTTGAGCAAGCCCTTCTCCTTTAATCAGAAACTGCTCTGAACCAGTTTTAAATGGAAGTGATGGTTTGCAGCAACTGTAGTTTAGCCAATCTGAATATAACGAACAATGAACCATGACCTGGAGTTTATTCATGATTCCCATAGATGTCAAAATTCTGTTTGTCACATGGCTATTATATGCCTAGGAGATTACTAAAGACAAGTAATTCTGTTTAATTCTCTAGTGGCCACTTAAGGATTCTCCTGTTTTGTATGAATGCCCTCCTTATAATCTTGGATTGAGGTTTACTTTCTTCTTTTCCAATTTTTACATTATTTGGGCAGCATTTCACCTCCTAGCAGCTCAGATGTATGTTTGAGAGACAGCCAAAGCTGATAGTCATAGTAATACAAGTGGAGGGCACTTTAATTTCATAAGAGTATTGTTTTTTTCATTTTTGTGTTGTTAAAGTTTCAATTTAATATATCTCAATATTGATAATATTGTATTGATACTGATGATACCTGTAATGGAAAAAAGGAGGTTCTCTTTTTTTCATCCCTGAATTCCTTGTGAGGTAAACCAATATGTGAAGTCCTTAGTGCTCTCTGAGCCTTGTTGTTTTCTTGCAGAAGTTTCATTGCCAGGCTAGGCAACATCTCCAGTGCGAAAAGGGAGTGGGCCTTGCTCTCTGTTTATATACTGTCCAGCTTGTGTTGGTGGAGGTGTTGTTCTTTCCTTGGGAGTTCCTTGATTGTGCTGTTGTTTGCTGCTTGGTTGGTTGACTGAGTTAATAGTTCTTTGACTAGGGTATATTGTGCTGTTTAATTGTTCATCCTACGTGTTAATCCTAGTGTTAATCTTTGCATATGTGGGTGTTGATTGCTGGCGAGGAGGTGTTCTGGTCTTTTTGGCTTTTCTGTTGTCTCTTTTGAATGGTATGTAAATGTTGTTTACCTCTATGTGTCTGTTGATGGCTGCTTTGTCTGAGTGCCAGGCTTCCAGGAATACTCTGGTGTTTTTGGATTTGGCTTGGTTCAGGATGCTCACAGTTTCCCAGTTGAAAGTCTGGTTAAGTCTGTCCGTGTGTTGTGAGATTTAGGAGTTGCCATGGAACCACCAACAGACTGTTACAACCGCATGACATCATCGTTGCATGTAAACCAACTAAAACTCTTCAAAACATCTTAAGTAACCCAAAAGACCCAGTAGCCCAAGAAGAAAAAACAGGAGTTCTTTACAACATACAGTGCAACGACTATAACAGCCACTATGTAGGACAGACAAGCAGAAGACTAGCAGAGCACATCCATGAACACCAACTGGCAGTCAGAAAACAGGATGAAAACTCCTTAATCTCACAAAACATGGACAGACTTAACCAGACTTTCAACAGGGAAACTGTGAGCATCCTGAACCAAGCCAAATCCAAAAACGCCAGAGTATTCCTGGAAGCCTGGCACTCAGACAAAGCAGCCATCAACAGACACATAGAGGTAAACAACTTTTACATACCATTCAAAAGAGACAACAGAAAAGCCAAAAAGACCAGAACACCTCCTCGCTAGCAATCAACACCCACATATGCAAAGATTAATACTAGGATTAACACCAGATGAACAATCAAACAGCACGATATACCCTAATCAAAGAACTATTAACTCAATCAACCAAGCAGCAAACAACAGCCCAATCAAGGAGCTCCCAAGGAGAGAACAACACCTCCACCAACACAAGCTGGACAGTGTATAAACTAAGAGCAAGGGCCACTCCCTCTTTGCACTGAAGATGTTGTCTAGTCTGGCAATGAAACATCTGCAAGAAAACAACAATACTCAGAGAGCACCAAGGACTCCACAGTTCAACCCTGAGCTACAAATTTTCATTTCAATTGATAAGCCAATATACACAGAATTTAAATACTTAGTGTTGCTATCCCTTTTCTTCTGATCTTAAAGAATGGAAGAAGACTCCAAGAGTGTAAAACACTTAGCTGCCTGAGAGTGAGGACAATTCCACCAGCTTCCAGGCCCCTACTCTTAGGTACAGCTAGATGACTACAGTAAACATTTCTAATAAATTTAGGCAGATAGGAGTGTAGGATCTTGTAGAGCTGGAGACAGCTGTCTCAGTCAGATTAGGAGTTTCAAGCATGACAGATCAGCCAGAACTGGGTTTTATCAGATTGCCTTGACAGGTAATCAACTAAATTATACTGAACACCTGAAGTAAACTTTATTAACATATTAACTATGGGTTAATATTTTTTTTAAAAAACGGATAACACCTTTTAAAAAATGGATTCAGTCCTTTTCTGAAAGCCTTTTAGCTACTGGAGCTTGCTGACTGAATTCATATAATATAAACAATCTCAGCTTTCTGCATTTGGTGGGCTGTGGATTGAAAGATCCAGTGATTACATTGAAAGGTGATGTAGCTTCATGTCCAGACTAATTTGTGTTGTTTTCTTCCTAACTAAAAGTCCTGACTGTAAGCAGCAGAGGGTATTCTATTATTAACACAGCAGCTTGGGTACTTGCTCATTCAATGACAGTGAAGGGCCAGGGTGTGATCTTACAAGGTTTTTTTTGCGTCAAACAGTGATTGTAATGGCAGGAAATATTCTCGCTTACGTACAAGTTCTGCATTATTGTCATTGTTAATCCATCAGTTTAGAGGCTGTTCTGCATTAGATTCAGACAGAGTAGATTTAGACTATGGATTCTTCCCCATTTAACGGAAAATTGGCATATTACATGTGCTAGATCCCTCACCCAATTATTAGAAAACAGCAAATGTAGGTATGTTGAGTTAGTAGAGGTCAATAATGGAAGCCATTCAAAAGAATCCATTATTTCATTGTTTCATTGATTAAATAATTAATTGACTATATAAAACTAAAATTGTTGTATCATCTTGAGAAGTAATTGTAAATCACTACAAAGCTGTAAACAGTAATATTTATATTGATGTCACTGCTACTTATCATTATCTAAAGTAAATATACATGATTGTATGAAAAGAAAAAAAAATCATTGTATCCAATTGGTGATTATATCAAATTATTTATAAACATTAAAATTGCTTCTGGTTACTATCTTTACAACAGCAGCAGTACCTTTGGCAGCTATCCTCTGGAGCATTCCCCTAGTGGACCTACAATGGATGAGTCCATGAGCTCATCCTTCTACCCCAAGACTTGCAAACTGTGGAATGCTGTTCTCTCTTTGGTCACCTTATGATGACCAGACCCTCCTGTAGGGAAGAAACTTGCTAGTTATTTATGTGTGTGAATCACAGAGTACACAGTGAAAAAGAACTGATTGCTTTCTGCATATGCAGCATCCATATAGGGTTGGGAGGAAAAATAGCAGGAAAACATATATGGAATTAATTAAAAAGCTGTAATTAAAGATTGAATCACAGAGTACACAATGAAAAAGAACTGATTGCTTTCTGCATATGCAGCATCCATATAGGGTTGGGAGGAGAAGTAGCAGGAAAACATATATGGAATTAATTAAAAAGCTGTAATTAAAGATTGAATGTAGATGGGAAAAATGGAAGAATGCTGTGTTAGGACAACTAGGAACATTCTCACTTGAAGGCTGCTTCTGTACCCATATAATACAAGTGACCTTATGAGGCTGTTACAAATCAGCAGTGTTACTTTGGGACATAAGTCCAGAACCTCACTTTACTGAATAAGCAGGAAGTCTCCAAATAAATTCAGACTTGTTTATCACTTTTTGTTAAATATGAAGAAAGACATTCCAGATATTTTAAAACAATGTTGCTTAAAGTGTGGTCCAAGGACCTGTGGAGGTCCCCCAAGACCCTCTCAGGGGTCCACAAAATCAAAATTATTTGCCAGAGATTGAAGATATTTGCAAAGATTTAAAACACTGTCACTCTTCTCATTATTTTTTTAATTTGTTAAAACAATATAGGTTTTTTCATGAAAAATATTTTATATCTAATGGGTTTAATATTGTTATTTTTGCATTATTTAGTAAAATATTCTATGAATGCATCGATTTTAATTATGTCCTCCATAATTTTTTAAAGTGGGAAGGGGTCCTGAGAGCAAAAAGTTTAAGAAACATTGCTTTAAAAGGATCTAGCTCTTATTCACCAGCATAGTTTTTGGCTGGTGATACTCATCACTTGCCATTTTCTGCTTGCTTAGTCCTTTGGGATGGAAGGAAAATGCAGGTGACTATGTTTGTGACAATGATAAGGAAGCAGCAGCAGCTCTAGTGCTTTTTGACAGTAAGGTATAGACAATGTCTAACCTTGATCCAGATTCTTGATTTAAGTTTTGGTAGAAGTTCAGCATAATATTTGTTCATGCTATACTATAACCCTAATGTTCTCAGCTGCTCAAAGAATTGGTCACCTCAGCCTTCTTCAGCCAGGTGTCTTCCAGATATGTTGAACTCCTATCCTTATAATTCATTTTGTGATATGGCTATATCAGTGGGACAGTTATGAGTGTTGATCTGAAACACCTGAAGAACACTTGATTGGGGAATGCTATTGCAGCCTTATGAAGTAGTCCAGACAAGAAGCATGGCTAGATGAGCTAATTCTACTTTATTGTAAGGTTACATTAGCAGAATCTTACAAATCTGAAAGTACATTTCTCCCCTGTCCTCTTTACAGTCCAAGAAACTAGGGAGGGTCTCTTCTGAGCCACTTGGCCTGCCCACCTTCCTGCTGCGGGCTAAGTTGCCTTTTATCTGACCGTTCCCTAGGCAGCATCTCTTCTCCCTGACTCCCAAGGTCATTCCCTCATACCATTGCAGCTGTGATATTGTTGATGAAAGCCTGTTGCTAAGTGTGTAAACTGTGAGCTGGAAATCTCTAATTAAAAACTCAACTTAGAAATATACTTGCTTAAATGGTCTGAAACCAACATGGATCGTTAGATCAGTTTCTGCAGATTGCAAAAGTATTGACTTGGTTTCTAAAAAAGAAACTTTCTAAAATGTTACTGGAATTCAACTAACATATTTAATATATCTAAAACAAAAATGGAAACCTCCTTCATAGAACTTACTTATAAGGATTATTATGAGCATGTATGTGAAATGCTTTGAACATTCAGACAGTGCTAATTGCTCATACCTGTATTTTATTTAATAAACAGTTGTTCAGCAATGTCAGTGATGGAGAAAATTGTTGCTTGTTTGAACAAGGACACCGTACACCACATAAGCAAGAGATGCATACCATGGAAGCAGCAAAGCTTGTGGAATATAATTTGAAAATGACACTCACGAAACTTGTGGCTCATCTCTTTGGTGATGGTAGGTACCTCACAAACCAATCAAATGGCCTCTCTGATAAGGCTGCAGTGTACTTATCAGAGTCATGCGCTCTAGCGGCCCTAGCATCTTTAAAAACACTTACCTCAAACTTACACACTAGTGATGCCCCCACATTATCTGTGCATGGAAGGAGAATGTCAATTAACACATAATAGCAACAGGCACACCCAGCTATGTACCACATTATATAGATAGTCCTCATTTAGTCACTGCCTCATTTAGTGACCATTTGCAGTTACAGTGGTGATGAGAAAGTAATTTTATGACCATTCCTCACATTTACAACCTTTGCAGGTTTGTAAAGCAAAGGAAAGCTGAAATAAGATCGTAAGCACAGTTGCAGTTTCACTTAGTGACCACTTTGCTTAACGACCAAGTTGGCCGCCCCAATTGTCACTAAACGAGGACTACCTGGAATGATATCATTATGCCCAGATATGTATACAAGAAGAGCTATGAGCAGCAGACCTTTCTCACAACACAGCACAGCTTCATAAGCTCAATAGAGATTATGCTTGTTTTGATGCATGAGGATTTATGGCCATAACTATTTGATCCAGTAAGCATAAATGTGCATATTGTTATATTTTTGATGTATTGTTTTATGTTGCAGATTAACTCAGTGGAGGGCAAACATATTCAAATTCTGAAGCATAAATTAAAAAAAAACACTAATAACGTATACCAAAGTTGCAGTACAATATAACAATATCAAAGCTAGTGTGCTCTGATACCTACATTAAGAGCAGTGAATCTCTGAATCTCAGAAGCAGTGTTTCCCAACCGTGGCAGCTTGAAGATGTGTGGACTTCAACTCCCAGAATTTTTGCTGGCTGGGGAATTCTGGGAGTTGAAGTCTACCCATCTTTAAGTTGCCAAGATTGAGAAACACTGCTCAGAAGGATCATTTTGGAATTATCGGAGCTGCAGTCCTTCACATCTGGAGGGGGCACCTGGGTAGGGAAAATGTACTAGAAAGCTGAATATGATGAATTTAAGCCCCAGCGAAGTTATTCTTAAAGTAAAATTAAAAATATAGCATATAAATAAATAAATGCTATAAACATTAGAATTCATGCAAGATGTTAGCAAGCTTTGAAGTTGTTGGGGTATATTTTTATCATACATCTAGCAAAGAACATTTTAATTTAAACTCCTACACAAACTGTAAGGTGTTAACAACTTCTTTATTTTTCTTGTTGAGAATTTTTTTGTTTGGGGTATATGCATACTTGTTGTTTCTTTGCATAGTCAACTCCAGTCACATCTATTTTTTATTCATGTTACATAAACTGAGAATAAATGTCAGACTGAACATAGAGCATTGATGATAAATCTTTCCTTTGATTCCATATTATGGAATTACCCATTTTTAGATTACTTCTCAGCTTATGTTCAAATTATATTTTAAAACAATATTTTCAGCTCAATACAAAAAGCCAAGATTTTTGTAAGAATGAAGATAAGGTATCATCGTTTTCAATTCCACATAGTGAATGCAGTGCTGGCTACAGTACTTTATTTACCATTAGTTCAGTGTGCTTTTAAATAATTGACCTTCTCAGATGAAGCCTAACATTATGGTTTCTAGTGGGTTTTCAGGTCCATTATAAACTGGATGTGTAGCATAACAGTTAATATGCTGGGCAGAGCAACAGAGACTTAGGTTTGAATTCTCCACTTGGGCATGAAACATATCGTTGTACCCAGTCACAATCTTTTGGCTTAAGATAAAGTCAGAATCGAAGAAAGCTATGCATGCCATTTTGAAATGAAATGAAATGGCTACATGGTTAAAGAGGATGTTGTATAGGGCTAGACTATGGATAACTCATACAGCCAGTTTGATGTAGGTGGTTAAAAGAATTGGATTAGACTGTGAGTTCTAGTTCTGCCTTATGCTCAAAGCCAGCTGAGCGACTTTGGGTCAGTCACACTCTCTCAGCCCTAAAAAGAGGGCAATGGCAAACTACTGCTGAATATGTTGCTCATCCAGGTAGTCATCAGGAGTCAAGATCATCATCATCATCATCATCATCTTAGGGAAAATCCTCTTAATGTGCCTTTATACCTATGTTGTTCCATTAATTATTATGATATGTCTTTTAATTTTCCTTGGTTAAAATATCTGACAAATATGTTCATTCTCCTGTGATAACTGACCTTATGCACATAAATGACCATGAACATCCATTTCTTCCACCTTTCTTCCTTTGGCTTAGTGCCCATTTCTGCTGGTTGACTTGACTTTAAGTTAAAGCACCAGGCTAGAAACTGGGAGACCATGAGTTTTAGTCCTGTCTTATGCATGAAGCCAGCTGGGTGACCTTGGGCCAGTCACGCACTTTCAGCCATACAAAGAAGGCAATGGCAAACCCCTTCCAAAAATATTGCCAAGAAAACTGCAGAGACTTGTCCAGGCATTTTCCAGGAGTCAGTAGTGACTTGAAGGCATAGAATTTTACTTGATTTTAAAGCAGGATACCAATCAAAGTGAATATTTGTAGCTCAGGGTTGAACTGTGGAGTCCTTGGTGCTCCTTGTTTTCTTGCAGATGTTTCATTGCCAGACTAGGCAACATCTTCTGTGTGAAAAGGGAGTGGGCCTTGCTCTCTGTTTATATACTGTCCAGCTTGTGCTGGTGGAGGTGGTGTTCTCTCCTTGGGAGTTCCTTGATTCGGCTGTTGTTTGCTGCTTGGTTGATTGACTGAGTTAATAGTTCCTTCATTAGGGTGTATTGTGCTGATTGTTCATCTGGTGTTAATCCTAGTGTTAATCTTTGCATATGTGGGTGTTGATTGCCGGCGAGGAGGTGTTCTGGTCTTTTTGGCTTTTCTGTTGTCTCTTTTGAATGGTATGTAAATGTTGTTTACCTCTATGTGTCTGTTGATGGCTGCTTTGTCTGAATGCCAGGCTTCCAGGAATTCTCTGGCATTTTTGGATTTGGCTTGGTTTAGGATGCTCACAGTTTCCCAGTTGAAAGTCTGGTTAAGTCTGTCCATATGTTGTGAGATTAAGGAGTTTTCATCCTGTCTTCTGACTGCCAGTTGGTGTTCATGGATGCGCTCTGCTAGTCTTCTGCCTGTCTGTCCTACATAGTGGCTTGCACTGTATGTTGTAAAGAACTCCTGTTTTTTCTTCTTGGGCTACTGGGTCTTTTGGGTTACTTAAGATGTTTTGAAGAGTTTTAGTTGGTTTACATGCAATGGTGATGTCATGTGGTTGTAACAGTCTGTTGGTGGATTCTGAGATGTTTCTGATGTATGGCAGGGTTATCCTTTTCATAGCTTCTGTTGGTTGGGTTATAGTGGGTTTGGTGGTGAGGCACTTTTTGATAAAGTTGAGGGGGTATCCATTTTGCTGGAAGATGCTGTACAGATTATCTTTTTCTTTTTTCTGGTGTTCTGGGTTGCTGCAGTGCGTGAGTGCTTTTCTGAATAATGTTCTTACACAGCTCCTCTTGTGGGAGGTTGGATTGTTACTTTGGTAATGGAGCACTTGGTTGGTGTGGGTAGCTTTCCTGTAGACTTGTGTTTCTAACTTGCCATCATTTCCTCTACTGATGAGGATGTCCAAGAAAGGTAGTGTGTTGTTGTTTTCTTCTTCCTTTTGAATTTTATTCCATTGAAGATGTTGTTGATTGTTTCATGTGTTTCCTCCAGTTGTTCCTTTTTTATTATGACGAAAGTGTCATCCACGTACTGGATCCATACTTTGGGTTGTATGTGTGGGAGTGCTATCCTTTCCAGATGCTGCATTACAATCTTTGCATTACAATCTCTGCTGAAGCAGGGTTTCCCAAACTGTGAGGTATCCCTCCCTTGGGGAGGTGCAGACAGAGTCCAGGAGAGGTGTGACGAACCTTTTAGTTATATGTTGTTACAATAAATCCACCTTTCCCAAAGTTTCAATGTATTGTTTTCAATGTTCATTTGTGTTCATTTTGTGTTTGGATTTTTAGGGGAGGTGTGTATAGATTACACTAAAGGGAGGTGTGATGGCAGAAAGTTTAGGAACCCATGCTTTAAAGGCTTGTTGCCATTTTGTTATCTAGTCTCCTGCTTTTCTCTTGTGGTTTAACAGAACTGTTCATCTCAGTAAAGAGCAGGACTTGAAAGAGAGGCGCTCAGCTTCACTTACTGCACAAGGGAAAGAATAAGTTGTTCTGTTTTTCAGGCCCTCTATTTATCCAGCCTTTCTTTTTGTACATAGAAGGTTCCCTGCGCCATGTGGTTAATGGACCATGTCACAGATACAGTGTTTCCATATAGTAGAAACACATCAGTGCTTAAAGATAACTTTTATTTGTTATACTACTCTATGAAATATTCATACAGAGGCACAAATTATGGAAGAATAGCTTGGAATTTAAAGCAGGCTACAAAGAAATTTATTTGGTAAAAGAGATATTTTAGGTAATAATTAAAAAAAACAGAATGGTAAAATAATAATAATAATAATAATATCATCTATATCTCTGGGGAGATGTTAATCATTTCCAGTTTACTGACCACAACAAAATTACCTGCTTTGCCCATGTTCTTAGTTCATGGCAGGTGGTTGCTGGAATTTCACAAGTGATTGATTTGTTTTTAAAGGGTGCTTGAATTGCATAAAGCATTTTTCCCATTAGAAAATATATGGCTGTTTCTCCTACCCCGCACCTCTTCCACGAGATCCAAGATTTACTACCTAACACACAAAAGTATTGTTAATTATGTTGCTATTTATTTTTATGGTTTGCAGTAATTGATGCCATTAAATGAAAGGTAAACTTTACTTAGGGTATACTGTAAGGCATAAGTTGTTACATCACTTAACCCCATCTTTTCTTTTTTTGGCTTATATCTTTGATTTTAACCACTCCAGGACTCAAGGTTAGATGGGTGGACTGCTATTTTCCATTTACTCACCCTTCCTTTGAGATGGAGATCAACTTTCAAGGAGAATGGATGGAGGTCTTGGGTTGTGGGGTCATGGAGCAGCAGCTGGTTAACTCAGGTATGAAAACTCCTTTTGCTTCATTGACATCTCTATTGGCAAAGACTTCCAGTGCAATCAGTTTCACAGCCCAGCACGCTGCCTTCGCTTGCAGTGCACACTCATGTACACCCACAGATCTCTGTTAGTAACTGTGTCTGTTAACAACTTAGAGACAGAGAACAAACATAGCATGCTGAATGCTGAGGTTGCGACATTAACTGGTAAATTAGAAACTAACACCGAAGCCCAATTATTCACTAGTAGTGGGAAGCATTTTTTTCCTTTTATGGCTGAATTACTTTTATGGATTACTTTGTTTGCACAGAAGTGTGTGAATGTACTTGTATATCCTAATAGAATTGTATAGCTATGGGAAGACCACAGAATTCTAGCATACTATATTATGATTTGACTTAAGCTAAAAGCTGTTGCTAAAGATCTGCCTTGAAGACAGTATTTTATTTAAAAATCTCGGACATATAATACTGCCAGCACCAATAAGTGCTGGCAGCATTAAGGTGTAGAATTAAACCATAAAATGTAAGAAGAAATCCTATCAGTCATCTAGTCCAACCCCCTGTTCAGTGCAGGAATCCATTCATCACTAAAACCTCCAGTGAAGGGGAGTCTGCTACTTTTCTAGAAATACACTTCCATTGTTTAATATATTTTACCATCAGACAATTCCCTGTAATACTCATCCTGAGTCTCCTTGGTTCTTGTCCAGTTTTTGATTTCATTAGACAACAGGCCTGTTCTGTCTTGTATGTGATAGCCTCTTAGATCATTATAGATCATAAATATGTAAAATATTGTTTTTCTTAGTAATTTCTTTTGAAAGCTAAACATATTCAGCTTCTTTAACCCTTCATGATAGTGCTTGGTTTATAATATAGGTAGCTCTTCTCTGAATCCACTGCAGCATTTCTATGTGCATTTTAAACTGAACAAAGTACTCAAGTGCAGTCTACTTTAAGTGCAGTTCCAGTGTACCCTAGAACTATTGTTTTCTGTGAGCTAGATGTAGTGCTTTGCATTGCCACCAAGCCAGTGAGAGAACCTGTGATAGACAATATAAATGAATAAAATCATTAGAAATGATGCATAGATTTGAAAATAATAATAATAATAATAATAATATCATTTAAAGCCAGAGAGAGTAGAGACCAAATGGATTTGCAAAGAAGTGCATTTTATAGTGTGGGAGTAACACAGTACCTAGTAGTAATGGCAGTTTTATTTACTATGTGCTCGTAACTAAATGTGATGCAGACATCAAATAAACAACAATTGATCCAATAACAATAGCAAACAATAATAATGTCATAATATAAAATAAGGAGCCTCTGAACTAAAAGGACCATGACATATACATTCTGTACTTTCAAAGTAACAGCCCATCCATCCATCCATCCATCAGCAATTTATTTCTTGGATTTCAATTCTATTGTATGTCAGTACACTAAAAAGATGCTTTAGAAATCAGTCTCATTTTTAATCTTTACTCCTCTAAAATATATAGTTTTGCCCTGCGTTTTCCTTTAATCAAGAAGGTCTGATTCTGTTTTCATTTTCTTCCCTTCCTCCCTCCTGCCTGTGTCAGATCCCTCTGACCAACAGGTTCACAGAACCCCTTATCAGAGCATCTTCCATTGCTTTCTTATCACTGGGTCAGGCTCTCTGTTGCCAGATGGGAGGGGATGGTGGGATGGAGTGTGAATTGCATTATTATGGCTAGAGATTTATGGTGGTACACATCAAGGCCAGTCAGTAGAGATACACCAGCAACACCACCTGGGTGAGAAGAGAGGTGACATACTGCCCTGGGAAGAAGGAAAAGAAAGCAATTAAGGGAATGTAGTTTAAATGTATGTTTTAGCAGGAATTCTCCATTTGCAGCTTTACTCTTGGCCTGACCATTTCGCTTCATTAAAACAGTTAAAGGACCTAGGTCTCCTGACTGTCATTGTGTGAATGCTTGAATGAGCCAGGGCTGACAGCCTGCTGGGATTTCTGGCATCTGCCTGCTGAAATAATATGCTAAATAATTATATAAATCAGATAAGAATATTTCAAACCAGAGGACCCTCTGCTGCATACCTGATAGATGGACTTCTGAAAGCAAGGGCATCTTCAGAAGGGACAATCCTGCAGTGGGATAATAGAAGAAACCTCTTCTTTTCTTTCATATCTGTGGGTATGGGATTTTTTTTTCTCTTGAACACTTTTAATTTATAGGCTAGTTTTAGTTATGATTTCCTGGAGGCTGCTCCCAACATCTCTTTTCCAAGGCTACTCTAGGACTAGAGAATGAGGAGGTTAAACTCAGTGTTGGGGAATGAATGGGAATGCAAATCCCAATATCCTGGCTGTTAGCTTGGCTGGCAAGGGCTGATAGGTACAACTGATGCTTTGCTTAATGACCGTACTGCTTAATAATGAATTTTCCGGTCCCAAATTAGGTTGCTTGGCCTAATTTAACATGTTGAGCTTAATTTGCTAGGCTGCTTCATAAGCCCAAATAATTCTACCTGAGAGTAGACAAAAGGACCAAATTTAAATTTCAGAAATTAGTTTGAGTAAGATAAGAGCTAAATGATGAAATGAATCAATATATTTTTCTAGTTGTTTCCTTGTGCCTGAGAACTCTCCCATATATTACCCCTTATACATTCTATAATTACACATGCAAAGAAGTATTGTATTGAAAAAAAATACCAGATTCTCATAAACATTAATGATAAATAGTTTTCAGTTGTTATTGAGCCAGCTGCCAGTTAAAAATTGATCTGTTGTCTTGATGAAAAAAACAAAAACAAAACTCTTAGGGCATTGAGAAAGGGGTAAAAAAGTCTTTTTGTTACTGTACATGGTAAAAATTTGATAGAAGTTGAGTGGAGAGTTTAGTAATTATGAATGTATTAATCATGAAAAGGTAATTATTGTTTTAAAAAATACATTTGGGGTATATTTGCCTTCAAGTGTAAGCAGTACTTGGCCTGTTCTCTGAGAAATGCCAAATACGGTAGGATCTTGGAAATAAAACAAAAGATAAGAACCTACCCCTGAAGTTAGTTTGCTCCTTGAACCTTTCAGAATCCAGTGAAATTTCCACATCCTTTGAGGTATTTAGTTTTGAATATTTAATTGGGAACTTTTAGGAACTTTTCATTCTTTGCTTTCTCAAAGATCGTATCATTTTACCCAAAAAACCCTCTTTCCTTGATTTTACTGACATTTCAGTAGAAGCATGTACCCCACTGATGAATTGTTGGAGAAGGGGAAGAGCAAAAGTTTTCACCGATGTTACTCACAACCACCTCATTCCTGATTTTTTTTCTCATTGGATATCTGGGTTGAAGGCTTCTATGCCTCACTTTTCATGCTGTCTTAGAGAATACATATTATCTCATGAACTTCACAATAAGTAACGCAGACCAACAGTGCGACTGTGATTTAGAAAGAATTGCAGAGTAAAATCTATTCTCGTGTGTATTACATACAGAAATCTTAATACGCTTTGTGAATAAAGTGTGTCTCACAGGGGGAAAAATGTAATAAGATCATCATATGTAACAGCCAAAGTAAATGTTCTTGCTCAAAAGTAAGTTTCATTGTGCTCACTGGGGCTTACTCCAAGGATTGCAGTTAGGGAGGTATGTAAGATTTCAGAGTAGCAAGTATAGGTAAGTGTACCACAAGTCAAGTCCAAAGTGGCATAAGAGAGGGTCACTTTACTATTTTTCCACTAGTGATACTTTAGTTACATCTCTGATTTACTGAGTGAGAAAATTGTAGAATTTGAGTTGTGGACCAAGTTCTTCCTTGTGGGTCTTCTTATTCCTCTTCAAGCATGAAATAAATAATTAGTGGTATATGTGTTGAAGATTACGTTCATGTCTTGAAGGGATTTTCCATCATATTTCTTATTACCATGGGCTGTTTAGCTTAAAAAAAAGTAATATTTGGATATGTTTGTTCCACTGTAATTGAACACATTACTCAGGGATGATCAAAGCTGTTGTTGTGGGAAGACTGGTGTATGGTATGGGCCATATCAACCCTCAGAACTATTTCAGTTTTCCACTTCTGTTTTAAAATGTTGGTATGTTCCATCCACTCACTATATATACTATAATAAGTAATAAGAGAGGCCTCACAGGCCTCTGGTTGCTGCCTCTTAATGCCAGGTCAGTCAACAAGGCCCCCCTCATATGTGACTTGATCACGGAGGAGGGTGCAGACCTAGTGTGTATTACTGAAACCTGGCTTGGCCCTGAAGGAGGAGTGGCTTTGTCGGAGATGTGCCTGGTCAGGTTTCAGGTGTGGCACCAGCTGAGATGCCAGGGCAGGGGAGAAGGGATGGCAGTTATAATCAGAGAGTCTCTAGTGGCCTTCAGGCCCTGCTCCGCAAGTAGCTGGTTGTGAGATCCTGTTCTTCAAGTTGAGTGCCCGAGAGCAGTTGGGAGTGTTGCTGCTGTACCAGCCTCCCTACTGTAAGCAACCTCTCTGCCTGAGCTACTGAAGGCTGTCTCGGGGTTGGCAGTGGAGTTCCCCAGGCTTATGGTTCTGGGGGACTTCAATCTGCCGTCCCTGGGGCAGACCTTGGAGGCAGCCCAGGAGTTCATGGCCACCATGGCAGCCATGGGCCTGACTCAGATTATTCAGGACACACCAGACTTAGTTTTCTTGTTGGAGCAGTGGCAGTGTGATCTGAGTGGATAGTTACATCTTTCGCCTTTCTCATGGCCAGATCACACCCTGGTGACCTTGAGAGTCTCATATGCCACCCTCCTCTGCAGGGAGGCAGGACCTATTTGATCAGTCCACCCCCAGTGACTGATGGACCCAATTTGGTTTCAGGGGAAGTTGAGAACCTGCTGCACAGTCCAGTGGAGGTCCTGGCTACTGCCTTGAATAGGGAGGCAGCCGGGGCCTTGGATAGGATCGCGCCTCTGCGGCCTCTCTTATCCCATCGAACCCGATACTCCCCATGGTTTATGGAGGAGTTAAGGGCTCTGAAGAAGATTAAGAGACATCTAGAGCGCCACTGGAGAAAGACTAAGACTGAAACCGACCAAACACAAGCTAGAGCTGCGATTAAGGCCTACCTTGTGGCGGTAAGAGTGGTGAAATGTCTGTATTTCTCTGCTCTTATTGCATCCACAGAATGCTGCCTAGCGGCCCTGTTTAGGACCACCCGATCCCTATTGGGGAAAGGGGACCCGGAAAATCATCTACAGGGCTGTGCTGAGGAGTTTTCGGAGCATCTGCAGGATAAAAAGATTCGGATTCACTCTAAGTTGGACTCCAAGTGTGTAACAGGGTCTGTGGAGATGCCTGGGGAACGTACTTACCCAGTTATCTTGGAACAGTTTGATCCTGTTGGACCTGAGGAAGTGGACAAGATCCTCTGGACTGTAAATGCCACCACCTGTCAATTAGACCCGTGTCCCTCCTGGCTGGTGAAGGTGATGTATGGTTGGGCCCAGTTGATGGTAAATACATCCTTGCAGGAGGGGGTGTTTCTGGCGGCCTTTAAGAGTCGCTAGTGTGCCCCCTCCTCAATAAACCATCACTGGTCCCTACTGTACTGGATAATTTTCATCCAGTCTCCCACCTCCCTTTTATGGGGAAGGTGGTTGAGAAGGTGGTGGCACTGCAGCTCCAGAGGATCCTGGATGAAGCAGATTATCTTGACCCCTTTCAGTCAGGTTTCAGGCCCAGATATGGGACAGAAACAGCATTGGTCGCACTTATGGATGACCTTACAGTGCAATCTATCTGGCTCTTCTTGACCTCTCAGAGGCTTTTGATCCCATTGACCAAGGTATCCTTTTGGGTCAGCTCAGGGAGTTGGGGGTGGGCAGCGTAGTTTTGCGCTGGTTCACCTCCTTCCTCCAGGGCCGATCCCAGTCTGTGTTAATAGGGGAGGAGAGATCGGGCCCATGGTCCCTCCTTTGTGAGATGCCGCAGGGTTCAGTACTTTCTCCTCTCTTTTTTAATATCTACATGAAACCGCTGGGCAAGATCATCTGTCTCCATGGGATGAAGTATCATCAGTATGCAGATGATAACTATACATCTCCATCCCGAGGGAAATAAGTGATGCTGTGGCTGCCCTTTCCAGGTGCCTGCGGGCTGTAGGGGTCTGGATGGGGAACAACAGGCTTCAGCTGCACCCTGGTAAGATGGAGTGGCTGTGGGTTAATGGTCCCTCGACTCCTAGGAATTTGCCATCTTTAGTTCTGGATGGGGTTGCACTGCCCCAGACAGATCTGGTGCATAACTTGGGGGTCCTCTTGGACTCACGGCTCCTGCTCAAAGAGCAGGTGGCAGTCATGGCCAGAAGGGCCTTTGTGCAACTTCGTGTTTTGCACCAGTTACGCCCCTTCCTGGAGCAAGAGGCCCTTCGAACAGTCACTCATACCCTGGTCATCTCCCATATAGACTATTGCAATGCACTCTACTTGGGGCTACCCTTGAAGAGTATCCAGAAGCTACAGCTGGTCCAAAATGCAGCCGTGCAGGCGATTTTAGGTGCTTCAAGATCAGCACATATAACTCCTCTGCTCCACAAACTGCATTGGGTGCCAGTTTGCTTCCAGATCCAATTCAAGGTGTTGGTTATCACCTTTAAAGTCCTACATGGCATGGGTCCAGGTTACCTAAGGGACCATCTCATCCCCGTTATATCAACCGTCCCACCCAGCCATGCAGAGACGGCATGCTACGGACCCTGTCTGCAAGAGAATTCCATCTGGCGGGGTCCAGGAGGTGGGCCGTCTCTGCAGCAGCTCCTGCCCTTTGGAACATCCTCTCCCTGGAAGTGAGGTTAGCCCCCTCCCTCCTGGACTCCGGAAAAAGTTGAAGACCTGGTTTTGTCATCATGCTTGGAGTGGGGAGAGGATGAGCCATTCTTGGGGCTGGTTGGTTCTGTAGTCCTGCTGGAACGAGTCTTATCCCCTTATGGGTTGAATTAGATATGCCGTTACTTGGATTTCATTGTATTTTATATTTATTGATTATAGTTATTATTTATGATTTTATTTAATTTTAAATTGTTTTTATTGTGAACCGCCCACATGTGAACCCCATTGTTTTTATTGTGAACCGCATGGGGGAGATGGGCGGTGATAAAAAGATGATAAATTAATAAATAAATAAACTAAAATAGCTAGGAGCTAATAGGAAACATAGAGCCTCGTGTGGCGCAGAGTGGTAGGCAGCAGTATTGCAACCGAAAACTCTCCCCATGACCCTAGTTTGATTCCACCAGAAGCTGGATCCAGGTAGCTGGCTCAGGTTGACAGCCTTCCATCCTTCTGAGGTCGGTAAAATGAGTACCCAGCTTGCTGGAGAAGGTGACGACTGGGAAAGGCAATGACAAACCACCCCGCTATAGTCTGCCAAGAAAATGTCACAAAAGCGGCGTCCCCCCAAAAGGGTCAGACATGACTCAGTGCTTTCACCATCACAACAGGAAACTTAACTAATATTATCTTGTTTTACTTACTGGATTTATGAAGCCATCAGAATGCAGTTTTTTGAAGCATCAGAGTATGTTTTTTTGTGAACAGATTTTTTTTTGTACTTTACATCTAGCACTGTACCTCTTTACAGATGGTGCCTTATGAGTTGTACAGAAGCTATCCAGCAGGTAAAATACGTAGCCTATCTTGTGTGCCAATCCAGTATCAGATGTCTGTGGGGAAAAATGTAATTACTTCTCAATAACACTGCAGGAATTTGAAACAGAACATTATACTGCTGTGCTTGAGATTTAACAAGGATGATATAGCAGCTTTGTTGAATTTGGAAGAGTTCATGTAGCTCAGTTCAGCTAGCTGGAGATTTGAATGTGTGTTGAACCATTCCAGTAATAGAATGGGCAAGTTTAGCTTTTCAGCTGACTGGGCTGGGAAGCCAGGAAAGAAAGCATCTGCTATAACAGGCTAAGTCTGATTCAGTCATGCCATTGGGACAATGGCCCTTACATCTTATTGATGATGTATTCAGAAATAAGCCTTTTCTTTCATGTTCAGTAGGCCAAAATTCATTGAGTAGCAATTGTTTAACATACCAGGGAGGAGGCTTGGGGGGGGGGGGGGGCATTCCCAAAGTAATATATTCTAGTTATTTCCACATGGAGTCTACCTGATAAGAAATATTCATTATTAGATACTGTGAAGGTTCAGTAGTATCACTGGCATTTTTAACACATCAAAAGGTAAAACATTAATCCATTCCTAAAACTGTTAATATACTGTATGTTTAATACATTTTAGAGAGTTGATTATTTTACTGTCCGTGCAGAAATGAAATGTGTGACTTAATGCTTAGCTGAGTTTCTGGAATCATTGCGAAACCCAGGACAGAAAAAAAGTGAATTATAAATATCTCTGCTTACATCTTCTAATTCACTTGGCCATTTCTCATTCTTTGGTTGACCACTGACTTGATTTACAGTCATAAAAAAAAGCATTAGGGGAGAAGCAAAAATTAGCAAATTAAACGTGGTGTTCTTTTCTATTTCTCTTTCTCTCTTTCTCTTTCCCTCAATTCTGTGTTTAAATATATAACCCACCTGAGGGTTGAAAAAGTATCACAGAAGCAATTAAATATGTGGGCAATAAAAAGAAGTGTGTGCCTCAAATGTTTCAAAGAGTTCCTAAGGTAGTAAGTTGTGACTTAGCTCAAATCAAATCAAATCTTTATTATGGCAATAGACCAGCACAGACTTAGCTCGATATTATAGAATGTATTCCTGATTTAATTTTTTATAATTCACAGTTAAAGGATCATAGGGCTAAGAAAGGCCTCTGCAACAGCCCTTGCAAAATTGTAGCCAATCAGAATAAATAAATAATGAAAAGTGGTCATTAAGTGAATTTGACCTGATTTTACAACCTTTTTTGTGGCAGTCGTTAAGTGAATCACCACAGTTGTCAAGTGAACCACATGTCCATTAAGCGAATCATGCAGTTCCCCATTGATTTTGCTTGCCAGAAGCCTGCCAAGCGCCCAAATTGTGATCACATGACTGTGGGGACACTGCAATGGTTGTAAGTGTGAGGACCAGTCGTAAGTCAGTTTTTCCAGCACCGTTGTAAGTCCAAACTGTCACTAAAGGACTGGTTGTTAAGCAAGGTTTACCTGTAATCAACTCGGTGACCACAGAAGAATTCTGCTGAGTTAGCTTTTGACCTTTAGCATGCAGGCTGCTGCTTTCTGAAGTTTATGAATAGTCTTCAGAGCAGCCCAAAGTAGGGTGAGTTGCAGTTGTCCAAGGGTGACATGATGAGGGCACGAGTGACTGTACCCAGAGTACCCAGCTTCAAGGAAGCCCTTATCTAGGGTGTCCCCTGAATCAGGTTTTTCCTGCTATCTGCTGTTCCAGTAGTAGCCTTGAGTTCAAGAGAACTCCCAGTTCATGTACCTCCTCTTTCACTGTTTCTGTAAGGAATTTAGACATTGTGTTGAGAAGGTATGAAAGAACTGTTAAGGACTGACTTGCAGAGAAGATTACACATTTCAGAGACTGAAGCAAGTTTGAGAAAGAAACTCAGAATAACCTTACCTTCTTGTTAGGTATTTTATTTTGTTTCATAAAAGGTCAAGCAGAGAGAAACTTGGGCAGGCTTTCAAAATTCTGTTACCATACCCTACAACAATAAAGTAGTATTTCTGGAATCCCTGCAGTGTTTATTTCTTGACTTGGCCTACCTCAAAGGTCTGACAGTTTCAGAGTCACATGGTTTCTTAGCAACAGCCACTTCATCATGCTGGAGTTCACCTTGAGCCTGCTTCAATCCTTCTTGTTCCTGATAGCCTCCAGACACTGGATCAGGATCTTTTGTTTGGTCTAGGGTAGAGATATATAACTGGGTACCATCAGCATACTGATGCTAACAATCCCTGGACTAGTGAATGTCCTGGGCCATCCAGGTACCATTGTAGGTCATCCACAAGCATTCAGTTTCTGCCCCATGATCAAGCTGGAAACCAAATTGGCAAGGATCTGGCATAAACATGTTCGTGTGTATTTATATATTCGTGCCTGTTCCATCAATTCAACTTAATAATAAAAATAACTTAAGGAATATTTTCCTTTCAATCAAACTAAACTCATTCCTCTTTTCTAGCTCAACTCCAAACTTGCACTTACAGTATATATGAGGCTTTTAGGCTCTCCATCTAATTTCTTTTTTTTTTACCAGCCTCTTGCCCTTGCCCAATTACATTCTGCCCACCTCCATCACTCATAGCATAGTTAAACTAGTGAGAGTGCTAACTGTGAATGTTTATGGTCTCCCACTGTCTGTTGCTCATAGTTACACCCACATACAGTGTGTTCAAAACATATGCATCATTTGATTTCTCCTCCTCCTCCTCATAATTTGCCTTTATCCCTATCTTTCACTTACAGGTACATTTTTTTCATACTTACATTTGTTGAGCTTGCATTTAGCTTAAAAGACCTGTATTGTTTTAGGAACGTTGGCTTTCCTGATTCAAACTTTCTGATACATCTATTATGTATGCTCCAGTTTATAGTCTTTGGAATAATTAATTTATCTTTACTCACAATCTGTGTGTTTGCATAAGATGAACAAATATTTCCCTATTGCATGACAATTCAATTACATACATTTCTGAGAAGTTATTTTTTTAAGATGAAGCACAGATTTCTGAAAGTTGCTGTTCTCGTATGGCATGAACTCCTGCTGGATATTTTTTATGATGCACACCTTTTACATCAGCTTGCTTGATTAATGAACAAATCAGAATCTAGCATAAAACCAGGCTTCTGATTGTAGAATTAAGGTTCTTGCAGGATTAAAATGTGGAAATAATTTAAAGAAAAAAGTGTGCAAAGTAATATAATGGGGATGAAATCAATTAGATTTATTAATTTCTAGAGTTCTAGAAATTATAAAGCGGGAAAATACTAATGTGGATAAAAATTATAAGCAGAGAGGAAGGGAAATCCCTTATAAATCATTTAATTGCAGGGATTGGAATAATAAACTAATAGTGAACTGGTTGACTGCCTTGCCAGTAATTAAATAAAGTACATCTGAAAAGATGACACTCACGTTTGTATACTCTTTTTGCGAATCTGAGTCCTATATGGTATACGAACATGTTGATCAGGCTGTAAGCTGGTTGACCATGTGGAAGAACTGCCAATTCCAAACTGTAGGATAATTTTTCCCAGGGTAGATTTGAACTGAAGACCAGGACACATTATACAGAAGTTCAAATTGCCAGCACTAAAGGAAAACACAGGCCTAAAGAGGGGTGGAGTTACAGTTCCTCTTTATAAACTTATGCAAATTAGTACATGTGATTGGATCTAGTAGCAAGCTGAATTGACAACAGTAAATATTTGATTGGATATAATACATTATGTGTCTAGTGCAGTCAGTGAAGCAGTTGGGGTATAATGATGAGGTAATGGGGCAGGATTACCAAGACATGGTAACGTTTTGGAAGAACAAAGAGGCAGTATGACATGAATATAGTTTTTTTCCCCCTTGGGAGTTACTATCTTTTGCTTTCCCAGAGCTCTGCTTGCCCCCCAGTATCTTTTCCCAGCTTATCAGCATTCCCTGGCCTTTTAAATGTTTCTGGACAAGCTGACAGTTTGTTTCTCTGGGAAAGTGTAGGTGGGGAGAAATCTGCGAAAAAGTGTCTCAAAGTATTCAGAGAGACGCTGCCTTAATTAACTCACAGTAATTATAATAATATCACAATCTTGGAAACTGTAATAGGAATTTCCCAGCCTCAAGATTCTGAATTTACTTCAGAAAAGCATTAAGGATACCTTGATAAAATTGGTGTAGTTCTTGCTCCCTTGGTCTTGTCCATGTGTGCGGGGCATCATAGCTCATTCTGAGTTTCATCCTTTCTGACACCTTTTCCACAATTCCAAACTATCTTTGTGTACTCTTCTTTAGTGACTGGACCCTCTTTTGACCTCAGTTATGTGTCTGTTTTTCCACATGATCATTTTTTAATGTACCCACATTAGTTATATGCTTATTATACTAATATTATACTAATATTTAATTTAATATTTAATATTTTAATATTATGTTAAATTTAATATTATAGTAAAATCTGATTTCTTGCAGGTATGCATTTCACTTCATTCAGGTTTAGTTTTCCTTAATATTAAGAACTTCAGCAGTACAGAGTCACTTTACCCAATGTTTCTGCTGCTTCATTGTCTGAGTCTACCATATTGGTGGGGTATTAAGTAAACAATAGTTAATCCCCGTGTGATTTCTCTATTCTCTGAAAGAGGAAATTGTCAGAAAGACACATCAGGAATTTCTGGGAATCAACATGCTTGACAGAGTTTGTCTCCCAATAGATATCCAGGTAATTTAAGTCTCCCATCGTTATTACTTCATATCTCTTTAAAAGCTCTACAGTTTCCATCTTCCATATTGACAGAGTTGGTTATAATGGACACTGATATGGCTTTTATTCATTCCTCCACATATTTTAACCTATTACTAATGACCAATTACTATGACTCTTTGTTTCTAGCTGCATCTCCTCTGCTTTTCGGAGATCAATCCTCTTGTCTTTTGTTCAGAAGTATCTTTTGTTCTTCCCCTGAAGGCTCACAGTTTGTTTCTTCAGTGAGGGACTGAGAGTAAATGTTTAGTTCCAGTGGTACAGAATATTTACTGATGTCAGCCCTTTGAGGTAGACCCAGTCAGGAAACAGATACCACAAGAAATCCTAGAACTCTACTTTATTGATATAGGCTATTGAAACCCTGCCTGTATTTGTCCTTCCTTTCCTCTTATACCAAAGAGAGTCAAGGTTATCCAACTTTAAGGTTTTTAAAACAACCTTGTCTTGTTTTCCTGAAATAGGCTCATGTTTTGCTAACGGTCTCTGCATATCTTCTCCAAGTTCACCTCTGTGTTTCTCTACATCTGTGTATCTTATATCTAGTTGTTCCTTTCATTTACTTGGCTCTATATATCTAGGCTTATAGGCCACTCTAATTACTCTGAATGTTTTGCATACCTAAATTCAGTAATAGATTTTAAACTTTTTTAAAATTACAAAACAATAGCAATATCAATTAATTCAACTGCCAAAGACAACCCATAGCCAAAAGCAAAACATTCTTCCTGTAAGCAGGACTGTATTCAATCACATCAGAGGCTTGCTGGGGGACAAATCTGTAAACTTTCCTCCCTCAGTTTTGGGTCACAACAGCTGAAATCCATCCCACACAATTAGATTGGTCAGTGCAGCGCCCTAAACTTCTCTTTTCTATGGTAACTGTAATGACATGGACATAGAGGTAGGCCTCGAAAGGGATGGTTGATTTCCTTGGTCTTCCTTTTATGGAAGAATAGTGAAGGCCATTCCTGTTTTTTATTTGTTCAAGTTTTCTTTAGTAACTGAGTACATACAGTATTTTAGACCCTGAATATTTATGACTATGATGTTTTGCAACACTGTTTTCTGAATTTGGCCAAGTGGAAGTTTTATTGTTTTAGTTGTATATTAATTTTTTTACTACTTTCGGCGGGTCTCTGGTCAACAAATATAGTAAGTCTTAATCAAGCTGTATTTTATACCACAATCAATTCAGTGCAGAAATCTGTATTTCATCTAATCAGAGTAGCCATTTCTGGGGATGGTAAGTTTCTTAGAAGGACCCAGCTCTGCCTGCAAATCATAAAAAACTTCCAGCCATCGAGGTTTTTATTATATTTAGTGTATTATGTATTATAGTGTTTACAGTTTTATATTTTTATTTATGTTTTATTTTATTTATGTTTATGCCATCACTTACAAGAATCCTTAGCTCTCACTGCACTCACAACCTGTTTTGAAAAACAAGTTAATGCAGAGCCTTTTAAAATAACCTTTGATTACAATAATGGAAGAAATGTTCCCTAGCACAGAACAATGTATCAGTACAATAGAAATTAGTTTCTTCGAATCTAGAAGACTCCTTGCCTTAGGTTTATATGATGTATCTTCATATAACTGGTATAATCATGAGCCAGTATCTGTTTGCCCTTTCTTTGAGTTACAAACCGATTGTGTCAGATGGATCATCCACATCATTCTTTTAAAATACAAGTTCTTAGGCTCAGTACAACTTAGCAGCAGCAATAGCATTTCAATTTACAAAATAAGTTATTCTTGGGGCTTAAAAATATTTTTTTTATTAATAATTTGAAAATCTAACTGGAGGATATCTCTTGTGAATAAGCTGACAGTATATGTGTGCCATTACGTATGAAGTATATCTCAGAGCATGGCTCCCAGCCATATTATCGCAGTCCCCCAAATCCCCAAGATGACACTGCCAAAATCTGGCAGCGATCTCCAAGTTTCAGTAATATATTCAAAACATTTTTTCTTTAAAATAGGAGTAAAATAGGTGCATATCCAAAGTCTGAAAAAGATTTACATTTCAAATCTTTCCATGTCCATGTGATTACAGTTTATATTTAAAAATTGTCCATGTTTTAAAAGCAAAGGCAATGAACAAATGAGTAACTAGATAAGCATTTATGCAGCATTTAGCTCACAGTCCTACAGATTTGGACATGTGTCCTTAGGATGATAGGATGTATAAGGATTTCTCCTTTTGAGAATGACCTCAAAGGGAGGAAACCAATATTGGATACTTCCTTCCAACATTCTGCTGGTCTTCCAGAGTGGCTCTTTCTAACATCAGGGAAATTTGATGTTGGATAACCTCTAACAACCACTTGCCTCCCACCTCACCCCACCTATTCCCTTTGAATTGGGAGAGAATCTAGACAGCCAAAGTTAATATCAATTCCCTCCTGCTGGTTTCAGTAGGATAGAAAAAAAGATTCCAACAATTAAGAGATGCAAACTTTTGTTTTTTCTCACTTCTGCTCTACTGAGAAATCCAGAACAGAGCTTGGTTTGTAGGAGTCTCTGATAACAGTGGTCTCAGAAGAGCAATAAGATTCCTAAGGACAAAACTGCCATGAGATCCTCTGGATGGTGGGAAAACTAAAAAAAATAATTTAAATAAACACAGCATTTTTAAAAAAAAAGTTTCAATTACTTGTATGGCTATATATTATTTTAGGACTCCAGAAGGCCACATTGGTAGCTTAAAGACCCAGAGAGAATGTTCTCTCTATATATATTCATTCCACTGTGCACCACTATGGTGACTTGTTCACCTAATCCCTTTCTTTTGGTTCAGAGATCTGCTCAATTGGAACTGCATTTCAACTTCTACAAGGTTATTATTCTAAACAGTGGACTTCCAGTGAAGAAATGCCAAACTGAAGACAGCTCCGCAAAAAGCAGAGCCAACAATCAGGGTGGAATGAAGAGCCGGCTAGTAGACCAGCTCTTCATAATTCTTCTCTGAACAAGGAGAGGACTTGAGATCACCCACAAGTGCTCCAGACAGTTGCTCTTTGCAAGGAGACCCCATGACAGCAGTCTCCAGCAGGTTTAAAGCTCTGGGAGACAAGGGAATAGCCATCTTGCTCAAACCACAGTTAGCACCTTCAAAAGGACACCGGGTTCCTTTTCTAATCACTTTTGGAAATTGCTTGTTAACTGCTTTTCAGTTATTTGGAACCTTTGGATTGGCAAGTTTTATAGCACTGGGTGAGTTTCCTTCAATCCTTAGCGAAAGAAGTTTTAAATACAAGTTTAAGGATTTAAAAATGGTATTTTGGAATAAACTGCAAAAGGGTGATTAGAACTTTAATTTTGGAAAATTACAAATGGACTAATGGTCCACATGGATTTGAAATAAGATTTTGGAATTAATTGTAAGAATCATTCCTGTGGGAAAATGCTTTTGTTTTGAATTCCTTTAAAAAAGAAAAACATGATTGGATGGGACTTTGAAGACTGGATACTAGAGAGAACTAGAAGGAGCTAAAGATTACAATTAAAGGAGAAGAACACTTAAATTCTACTTATTAATACAGAATGGAGCAAAATATTTTAACATTGGATGTATTGAAGGATATTTTCGAACAATGGACCCAGAAGTTAATTATAAGAGTGTCTGCCTCTGTAGACAGACTGTGTTTAAAAGATGTTATGGAAGAGGAACAAGTTTTACTGGACAAGTCTGAAACTGATCTGAAAGTAGATTTAAAAATGACAGGCTACAAGAACGATACGGAAAAAGATGCTACACTGGACATACAAAAGGAACCGGCTGATGTCTTAATAATTAGAAGGGATATACAAATAACAAACTAAGAGAGTGACCTGGATAATTTTCCTATATTGGATTTACAAAAGTGGCTGGTTAAAGCTTTGAATAATTTTGTGAGAAGGGACACAGACAAAATGAAAATAAATCATGTTCTAGGACATTATTTGAAGAAACTAAAGATCAAGATTGTTAGAAATAAAAGGAAGGAATATAAAGTTGGTTTATTTGATCAAGGTTAAAATAGATATATTGTTATCTCTGGTAACCCTTAATGGACTTTTGCTGACATCAGGACTGAAATGATGAGGTTTTAAGGATTTGTTTATAGATAAGAGATGGGATATGGGAAGAAGAGATCATTTGTTGTATTTTAAGAGGAGGTGATAAATGACTAAAATTGTTTATACTTGTGATGAAGGGGAAAGTCATTTCTTTATATATTTATTTTCTTTACTATATTCTTTATTTTTTTAATTTCTATTTTCTTTTTTCTTTCTATACCTTTTCTTTTTTCTTTTTTTTAATTAATTTTTTATCGTGGTAAGTGTAATAAAATTACTATTAAAAAAGATGATTATTCTGAACAGTAAATGGTCATAGGGTTTAGGAAGAATGGAGAAGTTTCTTTTGTTAACCTCACACCATGCCTAGTCTGCAAAATGGGGAGCTAAACTATCAAAAATCAGACATACTTAGGTTGCCAACTGACTTTGCGGAAGAGGCATGACTGAAGTGTGTGAACTGAATTGAAATAGCTTCTCTTTCTCCCTGAGAGAGCCACTTAGTTATTTTAAGAATTTTTTAAAAAATAGTTGAATGTCAACTATTTCAGGCTTACAAACACTGTACAAATCTTTAATGCCAGAACATATAAGATAATAAAGTAGAAATAATTTTATTACTCAAAAAAAATAATATAGCAGTAGCTTACATTTATTCTATTTTGTTCCCTGTAATGTCTTTGTAATACAGACCCCAAAATTGACTTGTACTTCTTATATAATCACCAGATTGCATAACCTAATTGTGTCTGAAGTGCTCATGAAAAACGAGCCATCACTTTAAAATTGGTTAATAATTCAGTGGTGCTGTTTAGATGGAAAAAGACTTTTAAGTATTTGAAGCAGCTGATAAGTTTTATTGATTTTTTTTTTCTTCATGTGAAATGGGTAATAAATATGTGGGGTCCACCTTTCAAGTGGAACAAAGTTTTTTTGGTTGCCAGTAAAAACAGACATGTGAGTTTATTTGACTTTTTTTTTTCCTCTTACAACTAGTTTCTAAGCATTTGGTCTTAGGTAAGACACAGTTGCTTGAAACCAACTATGATAGTTTATGTAAAACTAAACATTGGTCCATTTGGTTTTGAAGGGGAATTTTAAAAGTCAAGCTAACCGAAATATACTTCTCTAGGAATACCTAAACTTTCACCTCTACGATAAAAACATTTAGAAGGTGAAGAAAAGCTGATAAGCTGGGAAAAGATCCAGGGAGGTGAACAGAGCTCTGGGAAAGCAAAAGAAAGTAACTACCTAGAAATAAATTATTTTCATGACATGCTGCCTCTTTGTTCTTTCAAAACCTCTTTGCCTTGGTAGTCCTGGGCCATTACTTACAGTTACCCCCCAATTGCCTGAGTGCATGCTTGCAGGTTAGACAATGGGATGAGGAGGCAAGAAGGCAAATCAGTCCCATGGAAAGGGGGAGAGTTACACAGAATTTTTGAAAAGGAGAGTGGGATTGTGCATTCATACACTGATCGTCAAGAACTGTGAGAAACAAAAGCCAAGTTGGGCAGTCCAGGTCAGTATGCACACATGAACCGTTTCAAAGTCCAGCAGAGTAAACTTTTACCATAGTCTGGAGCAAAACAAGATCCGGAGCAAAACACAACAGGATTAAAAAACAGACCAAAGTATGAGCACGATGGAGCAGGTAGCCTGCTATTTCTGGGTAGATTTAACCAAGTGGTGGGTGCAGTTTGAAGTAGGTGTTTTTCAGATGTCATCTCACTTGGGACTTCAGCTTGGGTACCCAACAGTTAAAATGTTATCAAATATACTTGGGAAAGATATTTGAGTGCTGAGGTTTGGGACACAAAAAATCCTACTGGTGCTGAAGCCACATAGTGTAGGGAGACAAGAGTCTGGACTCTCACCAAGGAGAGGGAAGCAAGCACCAAGGTGTTGCTGTTTTTGTGTCTACCCTACTTTTGCCTCCCCAGAATTCCAAATCTCAGTTATTTTGTATGCACATTTTTCAGACAAAACATTGATGTTGCAAAATCTTAAAATCAAAGCTGCATTAAGCAAAACATGATTGTTTCCTGAAGTCTTGTGTAAGCAGACCATTTAATGCAAATATTTATTTGCCCCACAGCCTAAGTCTTTACATAAGTTCAACATACCTTTTGCAGAACTAGACCACATATTTCTTTTTTTTTTCTCTCTTCAAAATTTGATGCACACAAACTTGTCCTAAGGGAAGACACAGATAATGTCTTCCATCTTGCCCCACCAGTCAAGGTACTCTTTCACCCGAGATTCAACTTGCAGCTCCAGGACTCAGAGTGGCCTACCTGCCACTCAGACACATCATTGTGCAAACTGCTCAATTCACCTACACAGATACTTGGGACTTTATTCCATGCACCCTACCAACCTGCAGGTGACAACCCACCCTATCTGTGTACTCACAAAGAAAGAATACCCAGGATGCCCACTTGTTATGTGCTGCCACCATGGTCCTCCGGGGCAACATCCAAAGCGTTCCTATATGTGCAAAAGTAATTTTGCTCCTTTTTGCCTTGATAGGTATGTTTGCGAGAAGCCAATATACCTATACATTCATATTGATATGCACCAATATGTACAAGCATATTATTGAGGGAGGGGGAATATTCAAACTGACTTCTGCTGGAGATAGTAACCCTATTTTGACAAGCTTGTAATTTGGGCATTGTACAGAATTTTTGTCAATTTATATGTGTATACATACTTACTGTTTGGGGAGGATAATTTTAAATTCAGGGTTGTCATCTTTTCTGGTGAATAAATGTTCAAAATAAAAAGAAGAGAAAAGATTTGGGTACCAATTGTTCCACAAAGGTGGCAAAATACTAACAGGTAACAAAGAAAATACAGGTATAGTATTTTGGCTTAGTCTTCTCAAAAAAGAGGGCATATAATCCATCAGATAATTGTGAAGAGTAGCTTGAAGGGGCAGAACTGAAGTCTGACATAGATAGAAGTATGATCAGGGAATACCTGTTTATGGTGAATGTGTTTAAATCTCTACAGGTGATGACTTTTATCCTAGGTAGAGAAAGAACTTACTCATAGTTTGGCTAAACTTTTATGTATGATCTTTGAGAAATCTTGGAGAACAGGTAACTGGAATAGGACAAAAGTTCCTATCTCAAAAAGGGAGATCCCAAGAACTATAGATTAGTCAGTCTGGCATTGATACATGGGAAGATTCTAAAGTAGATCATAAAATGACTGATCTAAGGACCTTGAGAACAATCTGGTAATTGCAGAAATTAGCACTCCTCAATGGTTTGTCATCAATCTTGATTTATGTATTCTGGATCCTGTATTTCACATTTTTTATTAGTGATTTGGATGAGGAGGTGGAGGAAGTGTACATCAAATTTGGGATGACATAAATTTGAATGGAATAGCTAATACCCTAAAATAGAGCAATAAAATTCACAACAGTCTTGATAGGTTTAGAGAAATGGATTAAAATAACAGTAAGATATGCAATAGAGATATATGCAAGGTTTTTCACTTAGGAAAGAGAAAGTGCACGAGCTCAGAAATGTTTATTAATGTATGTAAGAAAGTGTTAACGAAATTTATCTGGCTGCCTGAAACCAGACAGACTCTAAGGGACTTAGAGAATTTACATACTAAAAACAGGCCACAAAATCAGAATAAAATGATTAAAATAGTAAATAAGAATACAAAGCTAAAAAATTATAGAATTGTACAAAGTGGTATTGCTAAATACAGTTAATCTCCAAAGGCCGTCTGGAAGAACTATGTTTTTACTTGCTTCCACACGGTCATATGTACTTACAAAAATAATCTTGGAATAAGAATTGAATATTATATATCATCGTTGCATGGCTGCAAGAAAGCAAATGCAATTTTAGGATGTATCAAGCAAAATAGAGTTTTCAAATCACAGAAGGTAATAGTCTTACTTTATTTTGTATTAGTTGGACCCCACCTTACATATTGTGGCCAGGTCTGGGCATTGCACTTTCAGAAGGATCTAGACAGGTTAGAACAGGTTCAGCAAAGAGCAATATGGATATTCAGACTAAGTCCTGTGACTTAGACAGAACTGGGAAAACTTTGAGAAGAGAAAACTGAAGGGTGAAAAGATACATTCTATAAGTACTTGGAAGGATATAACAAAGAAAATTGCCATGGAGTGTTTTTTAATGTTCAAGAGGGCAAGACATAGCAATAATGGATTTTACTTGCAAGAAGGCAGATTCCAGCTGAATGTTAGTAATAATTTCCTAACAGTAACAGTAGTTTGATAGCAGAGAGGTGATCTCTTTATTCAGAGTATTCAAGCAGATGGAGCAATACTATTTGCTGTAGAAGAAATTAAGTCTGTTTGGGAATAATGTACTCAGAAACTAGTCACAAGATTGTCTGATACTATAGCAGAGGATATAGAACAACAGATTTTATTGGATAAAACAGAGATTGAGGCTGATTTGAATGTGGATTTGGACTTTAAAAAATGCTGGATTACAAAAGTGATTTGGAAAAAGATGCTGTGGATTTGAAAATGGATTTAAAAATGCCAGAATGTGATATGAAAAAAGATACTAAAATGAATAGACAAATGAAACCAGCTGATGACTTAAAAATTAAAGGGAACATACAAATAATAAATCAGAAGAGTGACTTGGAAAGCCTTTTTATCTTGGATTTACAGGAATGAGTTAAACCAATGAAACTGTTTCTGGGAGGCAAAGAGAAAGTGATGAGAAATGAACTTGGGGGACATTATTTGACAGGATTAAAGATCAAGCTTTTTAACAGAAGCTCTACAAAGGGCATTTATTTGACCAGGGTTAAAATATATATGTTGTGGTTTCCGGTAGTTATTAATGGGATTTCTTTTTGACCAGGAATGAAAGACGAGGTTTCAAGGATTTATTTATAAGTGGGGAGAGATTTCTTTTGCTTTGCTTCTTAGAGAAAATGACAAGTTGGGTTACAAAATTGATTTTTTAAAATTAAGATTAAAATATATACATTATTTCTGGTAGCTTTTAAGAAATTTTGCTGATTAGGACTGAATGATGAGTTTTTACAATTTTATTATTTAGAAGGGATAAGATATGGGAAGAAGGATATTTTTTTTCTTTTTATACTAGAGAAGGTGTTAAATTATTGAAATTATTTATACTTGTCTGGAATGAGGGGGGTCATCTTTTATATATCTTCTTTTTCTTTTCTTTTTCTTTTTTTTCTATCTTTTTGCACTTCTATTTTTCTTTACTCTTTATATTTTCTTTAGTTTGTATTAGTCTTTTTGTATTTGTAAACTCTAATAAAATTATTCAAAAAACAACAGCAAAATATTCAAGCAGAGTCAATAGCCATCTGGTGTGGTTGCTTTAATCTTAATGCTTGCACTGAGTGGGAAGTTGTACTTGATAGCCTAAATGACTCCTTACATTTCTATGATTCTGTAATGAAACAAATGAAGCAATTACAGTGAAATTTCATTCCCCTTTAAGGAATGTAAATCTTCAGTAGTCTTAACCACTTTAGACTACTTGGGTAACTTGTTAGCCAGTTAGACCAATGCCCTAGAAAACATTTTTCTGTGGCTATATAGGACAGGATTGGTAGTAAGATGAGTGTTTCTGCCATTACTAATTGAGGGTCAATGATTATCTTTCAAGGAATTTTCAAAGTTTCCAGTTTCATTTACTGCGCTTCTGGGCCACTTTAAATTTTTCCCTTGTAGCCTGCTACCTAAGATCCATCTATCATTCAATCCTAAACCTTTCAGATTTTCCCACATATGCAGTAGTAGGTTTAAAATTCCTTATTGAGTTGAATTTTCCAGTTGCTAGCAATGTCAGCCCTTAGCTGATTTGTTATATGCTCCTTTGTTGCAAGTTGTCTTCATCCCATCCAAAAATGTTCGTGTACCATGGCTGCAGCATTTATGGGGAAAGTGGTAGTTTTGCTGCAGCAACTTTGCATGCAAATATTTGAAGGATGCCTGCCAAATAGCTGTTAACTAGAAATATTTGGACACCACCTGTTAAATATCAGATAGGTACAAATATTCAGAAAGTACATGTTGATTAGCAGCTGCTCAGTTAACTATGCAGGTTTTGAAAGTTCTGTCTCATTGCAGAGTGAGGTTAATCCTTAGTTCCATCTCTCTGATGCTAACATAAACAATGAAACAGAGATCTATGGAGACACAGATCCTGAAAGTCATAATCCAGCAGCTGTAATTATATTCTAGAGTGATTCATATACTGTCTGGCCAGGTTGCTGAAATATGCTTTAGGTTTTTCCATCTTTTTTCCTCCATATATATAATTTTCACATCAAAAAATTGACCTAATTCAATAGTAAGTCTCATTACCCTTGATAATTAACCAAGAAACATTTTATGCTGTCGTCTTTTCATACTGACAGAAAGAGAATATTCTAAGTTACTAATCTCCCTCACCTCATTTCCTCCTGATTTTTCCAATACCAGCAAAAGTTGGTATATCAGTTCAATAATTATTTTCTTTTTATTTTCACTTTGTTCATTATGATCTGCCACTGAAGCAAAAGCTGGTGAAAGCAAAATATCCAGAGGGGTTATTTTGGGACAACTTATACAGTCACAGGAGATCCAGTCTGGTGTAGTGGTCAACTCACCAAGTTAGAAGCTGGGAGACCCTGAGTTCTAGTCCCACCTTAGGCACAAAGCCAGCTCGGTGACCTTGGACCAGTCACTCACTCTCAGCCCTAGGAAGGAGACAGTGGCAAACCACTTTCAAAATCCTGCCAAGAAAACTGCAGGGACTTCTCCAGGTAGTCACCAAGAGTCAAGACCTACTCGAAGGCACAAAAAATTATGTCACAAATCCAACGTGTTCCAAGTCACTTAAAATGGAAATGAGAAGTGCTCATCATGTCAATTTCCTTAGAGAACATGTCATAGAGCCACAGAGTGGAATTTAATCTTCCCTTTTTTTCTTACAGGAAGTATTAGAATTGCAAAGACATCTAACAAAAATAATAAACTCTTAGACAAGTACTGATTTCTCTCAAGGAAACAAGCATCTCTCATTTTTAAAATGTTTCTTTATTTCTTCATCAAATTTGTATAGCTGCCCATCTTACAAACCTGACTCTTTTCTTGCTTTTAGTGTTATTTTCCACTATAGTATGATAACAGCAACTGCAAAAATGGAGAACATGTTTTTCTGCAGGTCACGTCAACCAAATTTAGGATATAAAGCAATGTATATAATTTTATATTTAAAATTACATCTCCAGGTTCTGTGGAGTTACAGGGCAAAGTATTTGGAGAATTTTTAAAGCACTTTGGCACAAGCGAAGCACCCTTCCATGTAGCTGAGGCAGCCACATCCTCTGGAAAGCTTGGCCTGGCTGCTTGAAGACTTTTCCAGGTTATCTGGGCATTGACTGAAAACTGCAAGCCAAGCAAAGCAGTGGTGCATTCACACATATGAAGACAACCTGGGATAGCCTTTGAAGACAAGTCTTCCAGAGAACCCAATACCCTCAGTGCCTTGAGGAAGGGGGCTTTGTTTCCTTCAACAGATTTTAAATTGCACAAAGGTGTGTGTGTGTGTATCTTATAGACCATAATATAATTTGGAAAGATGTTGCTGTGTATAAATACCTCCAATTTTACGATATTAGAACTCAGTTTCTGAAAAAGAATCAATGTCCCAAGTGTGTTTGGTGAAAGTAAATACAGAATTCTTAAAATCAACTACTGACTCTATTTATGTGTTATTCTGCATCTAAATATATGAAACGTATCTGAAGAAGAGTGACACCAAATAGACAATTCCTTAGTATTTTATTCAACCTTCAAATCAGCAAGACCAAAGTTGGAGACTGTTAGTTACTTCAACTATAGAATGAGAAGGGTTTTTTACTGTTGCGATTTGCAAACATATTTTAATAATGATGATAAAGAATATAGATCTTTCTCTGTTTCTTTCTGTGCATAGATTAAACATAGACAGCCAACAATTCCTTTCATATAATGTGATCAAGCAAATAAAAGCTCACAGAAATATGCTTACTACCCACTAAGAAATAAGCTATTTTCTGCTTGTGAATCCTTATTTACCAGCAGAGGGTGCCATGATCCTCCTTTATCATAAGTTGGCCTGCATGCCAATGAATAAATGTAATTGACAGAGGGAAGGCACAGGGGTGACCGGAACCCAGGTCATCCAGCTCCCCAGACAGTGGTGCCGACAGCTGAGCTAAAGGAGCAATCTGTTCAGTGGAACGGCCACCAGCCCTGCAATTTATACCTATTTGCCTCTAATTCTGCAACCAGGCCAAGTTTTAAAAAGCTGTGCCATTGTTGCGAAAGTCCTCCTTGTTGCCTTGTATTTGTTTCAGCTCACAGAGGAATCAGGAAACGCTTTTAATTTAAAATGTAATGGGGAAATCTTACAGAAGAGTTCTTCCTCTTTTTTTTTTTAAGTGATCTGTTCATTGGTATTATGTGGTGATTAGAATGGGACTTCGATCAGCTGGAGGATTCCCCGAGGCCAGGTCTTGCCCCACCAGTGCATGTTGCCTGTCGTCTGACGCCGGGGAGGCTGAGAATAGAGGAAAGCTGCAGTCTGGTGCAGCAGATGAGCCCCAGCGGTTGCCATGGAGATCTCTAATACAGCTGAAGCTCAAAGAAAGGGCACGAGCTGAAACACAGGAGCTCCCTGGCAGATGAAGGAGGGACCAGCTGAATACAGAACAGGCTCTCAGCTAAGTTGTCCCAGATGGAGTTTTAATTTCTTCCTCTTCTGGTCTCAGCTTCCCACCCCTACCCAAAACACCCAGCTTGGTTTCCCTGAGAAATCAAAGGGGGCGTTGTGAGGGGGAGACAACTGTGCTGTCACTGTATGGAAGCCGGTCCGTCTGTCTCAAAGAACTGGGCACGTGCTCATAAGATATTAATGGCCCTGGAGGGGAGGGAATGGTGGCCTTTATGAAGGCGTGATCTCCTCTCACCAGCGGGGTTTACTGAGGGCCATGGGATTTGTCGGCAGCATATGCGCTCCCGTTAATGATTGAAAAATTACCACAACAATTAGTCATGGATCACTGAAGGGAAGGCCCCCAAGCACTGCGGACAATGTGATTAAACCCATGTATGTGACAATTAACTCTCCTGAAGGTTTATCCACCGCAGAGGGCCATTTCTTCTAGGAGGGAGGCAAAAAAGTGGCAGGCAGAAATAATTCAGCAGAATGGAAGTGATACAGCTGGCAATATCCATTTTAATCTGACACAGAATTAATCACACTTAAATTAATCCAGTTCTTACTGCACCAGTGCTGTTGCTTCCTTATTTATATCCACCACCACCACTACCACCACCCCATTCTGTATGTGCTGCTGAGGCATGACTGATTCAATTCCTGCCCAATCCATGTTTCTTGAAATTTAGAAAGCAAACCCTTCCATTGCACCATGTTTTTACGTGAGCTAGGGAGCAATTATCTCATAAAACCTGAGTAGGCACCAGATGTAGCACATCTTGAATTCCCTGAGGTATCACAGTTGAATAACCTACAGCAAATATTTTTACCCAATCTGCTGCCCATAGGAGAGAGAGAGATCAATTTTGTCTCTCTGAATACAACTGTGGGGAGGTACTTTTACTATAAATGTGGCATGCAATCACAGTTCATATTTCTGTAAAATAATTATGTTTTCTATTCACCAAGTTTGGCTCCAAGAGTACTTACAAAATTAAAACAGGAACAATACCACATAATAAAAATAACTGACAGGTAGAACTGGAGCAATCACTGTTAGTGCATGTGATAAATAATGTAATGGTTGTGTTTGGCTTCTAGTTTATGGGAGTGGTATTGTTTCTGAAATAGTTACATATACTCAGTTTAATATTTTTTATAGAAATTGTTTCCTGCTTCTTGCATCACAGTCTAAAGCCTCATGAAAATGCTTGCAATAGAGACAGCATTACAATCAGCTTCATTTGAAAGTTGTACCCAACATTATCAGTAGCCCCTTTTCTACTCCTCCTCCTCCAGAAAAAGTAATACTTTTTCCTGTCCAATTTCTCTACACCTCTATCATTTATTTATTTATTTATTTATTTATTTCTTCGCTGCCCATCTTGGCAAGCGACTGGCTGGTTTACAATCATTCCTTTCTTTTGGTGTGTCTGTTCATTTTGATCAACCTTTTTAGTTTCTCATCATTTTGAACATCAGTTTTTATACTTCTCTTTGCCCTACAGATTTCTTTCACTATGGTTCCCAATTTTTTTTTTGGTGTCAGAAGCACCTACCAAGGCGCTTCTGTATTGAAAGGATTTGCCGGTGATGTCACCATTACCCAGGGGATGCCCAAGGGGGGTCCTTTCATGTCCCTGTTATTTTCCCACCAAAGTGGTACCTATTTACCTACTTGCATTTGCATGCTTTCGAACTGCTAGGTTAGCAGGAGCTCGGACAAATTGATGGGAGCTCACTCCATCACACAGCTCACGCTCTTGGGTTTCAAACCGCCGAGCTGCCAACCTTAATGGTTCTCTGACTCAGCATCTTAACCACTGAGCCACCGCGGCCCTATGGTTCCCAAATGGGATTGGTGTTGTTGTTGTTTTTAATAGCAGTACACATGGAGAAAATCTATATATGTGGTCTCCAAGAGTCGAAAATGACTTGATGGCACATAATCAGTTCAAAAAAATGCTGTTCCAGTATTTTTGTCAAACAGTCAATGGGGATTCCAAGTTCTATTCATTGCCAACCCAGATCCCACCATTTTTATGTGAAGGTGCATTTGTTTATACTTACATTTAGGTTGCATTTGCCATTTTAATTAGGGCTGCCAGATGTGGGCTATAAAAATTCAAACAACCTCCAGATGCCAGCAATATATGCTGCCATCTAGTGGTTGTTCTTAGTTTTACAGTCCAGATCTGATAGCCCTATTTTAATGACGTCTCTAACTTGGAGAGATTTTTAGACATATCTCCAGATATACTAGTTACAAGCAATAAAATAAAATAAATCAGATGTGCCTTGGAAACGTAGGCATTTTCAGTATGCGTTCCTAACTCATATTCTTTCCATTCAGGAAAGTGAATGTACAGTTACATGTGATGACTGTCTATATGTACATGAAATAGATGATCCCAGTTGCCCAGGAACACATGCATTATATTTGCAAAAGCAACAACAGGATAATCACAAACAATATATACATTCAAAATTATACTGTAACAAAATGTTAAAGTGTATATAGCAAGGGAATGAACATTATCCCACAAAAGTATAATGTCTAGAAAGAAAGAAAGAAAGAAAGTGCATTGTTCTGATAATTGTCACTAATAGTATTTTTTACTTATTTATTTTTACTTATTTACTTACTAGAATGGAAAGCAGACAAACCATAGCTTGTTTCCCAAATCTGGTTAAATTAAGGGTAGGAAATCTCTGTAAACTATGGGATTCCTTATAGGGCTTGTAAAGGGCTCCTGGAAAATGGTGATTCCTGCTTTGGCCAAAGCCCGTAGTACCTTACCAATAGCCATACTCTGCACTTGCCTTAAGATACGTTACCTGTGGTGCACTCAACCATATTTTTAAAAATGCTGCCTCAGCTCTAGAATACTATATATGTGTGATTATGTGTGTGTGTGTGTGTGTGTTTATGTCCCAATCTTTTGCCATCCATTCCAGAGGACTACTTGGTTCTTCAGAATGTTTTTGGTTTTCTGGGTTGGTTTGTTTTTTCTGGAGCATTTTTGTACCTATTCCTTCATAGCTGCAGAGGATTTCTGTGTTGATGTCACAACCACACAGTTCATGGTTTCATTCTGGTAAGTTTTGTTTTAATTCCTGTATTACATGTAGAGAGCATGTTATATGCTCCTTTGTTGCATGCCATCTTCATCCAGTGAAAAATGCTCTGATATCAAATATTCTGCAGAACTACCCCTTTTTCCTGTACGAGGGAAAAAGAGGTAGCTTTGCAGCATATTTGCACACAAATATTTGTAGAGTGCCTGCCAAATAGCAATTAGTCAGAAATATTCGGACAGTGCCTGCTAAATATTAGTTAACTACAAATTCAGAGAGTGCCTGCCAAGTAGCAGACTGCCACTTGTCCTGTTTGAAGCCACTTTAAATGCAACCAGAATTTTCCCCTTGTTTGTTTATCCTCATCTTCTCTAGTTGCTAGTTATTGAGCAAGGCAGTATTATCCTGACATGGAACTTGCAGGGAGCATCCTTAGTTTTACGCATTTTGCCAGGCACTCACCCCATCAAGCTTTCAGTACTCCATGAATGGCAGAGGTGAGGGAGGGAATCCTAATTCATTTTTATAGATGTAATTCGTTTAATGTGTTTTTGGGAGCCCATGCTCTTTGAAATTCATGAAATGTCTCCCTCCCCACATGGCTTTTCCCACACTGGATTGGTCAGCATGGCATTGCTGTAAAATGCAAAGGAAATTGTCTTCCTTCTGGCTCTTGGGCAGATGGAAAAAGAGCAGAAGTGATCCAGAATTTTTCCCTGTTTATGACTCAGCCTGATATATTATAGCTGGTGTCATGCAGTGGCTGGAGGCATGTCAGATTGCAGAGGTGGTGCTATAAAATTGTCCTGTGGTAGGGCTTCCCTTTATGAGGTACCAAAAATAGGCAAGTTTCACTTTTATTGCCACCAATTACCGTTATAATGCAGTTCTCCAGACTTTTCTGTACATTGGAATTTGGCTGAAAAAAAGGTTCCTAGCCCTTGATATAAAGCATAGTTTACAAAATATAAAATCAGATTTTTAAATGCTTTTGAATGCCATATTTCATTAACCATGGTTAAGTGTGTCTACACTGAGTAAACCATCTTTGTCAAAGCAGTCCTTGGTGCTCTCTGAGCCTTGTTGTTTTCTTGCAGACGTTTCATTGCCCTTTTTGCATTGAAGATGTTGCTTTGTCTGGCAATGAAACGTCTGCAAGAAAACAACAAGGCTCAGAGAGCACCAAGGGCACCACAGTTCAACCCTGAGCTACAATTATTCTCTTCGATTGGCATCTTTGTCAGTATTGTCAGCCTCTATAACTGTTTACTGCCTTTCCAAACTCATTGCTTGTTTATAAACTGATAAGCACATTTTGTGATCACTTTCTGAAGGCAAGGTTTAGATTTGAAACCTAAATCATAATATCTGTGTGATTTTATTTAGGATTAAGATAACAAATTGAGGTTGGGGCACAAGGTGATGGTATAGATACATTTTTCTTTGTACATGTGAAGTTGCCCCACAGACCTATTATAATATAAAAGAAAAACAAGAAAACAAGAACTGTTATACAGAACCAAATGCAGATGACCTCAACTTATTTGGCAAATTTTTTGCACAAAGCACCCACAGCATTCCCTTTATTTTGTTCTGATTTGTTCTACCACATATCATTTTTGACTTTGTAATTCAACACAGTCAGTTCAAAGGCATATTAAAGACTATTGCATACCCCAAGCATGGCATGGCCAATTAGCTGTTGAAGAATTTGGCAATAATAATCCTTCAAGCGGTGTCAAGAACTAGTCATGCCTAAATGTAGTGAAGGACCGGCCTAAATTTTGTGAAAAATGACGTCAACGTTTTCTTTAATTTTTAGTGCTATTTTTTGTTTTCCTTTTTGTTTGCATTTGTGTTCTTGAAAGATGGGCAACTTAACCAGAGAGAGAAGAGGTGCTTATCTATCTCATGCTGCTTCTTATTTTTATCATAAATTGGTGTAGTGAACCATCAAATTAAATAAATGTCAGGAAAGTATTTCCACTCACATGTAGAACAGTATTTCTTGAAAAGGCATTCCTTTACAAAATTAATTGTTTAATTGTTTATGCCAGTGGGGGTTCTGAAAAAAGTGACTATGGTTAACCAGCTTTTTCAAAACTTTTGAGTTAATACTTATTTCTTTTCTGCCTTTTTTTTTTTTGATGCATGGTTGATAGTTGTGGTAGTGCTTGCTGACAATTCTATAGACTTTTAGTACTTTCATTTTCAATATACTGGTCAAAATGCAAACCATAAAAGGAAGAATATTTGAACAGTAGATTGGAAAGATATATTCAGATAAACATAAACACAATTCCAAACAGCAATTGAGCTGAAGGATAACACTTTTGTTCTGTTCTGAGCTACTCTTATTTGGATTGAAAGAAGAATATAAAGGAAATTTGGACATTTAAATTTAGAGTGGACAGCACTTTCCATAGGCCTCCAGAGCAAAATATCAGTAATGATCCCAATGATAATTTGCTGACTCAGAAGATGTACATTACTCTGGCTTTCACACAGCTGAAAGGTGTGTTCAGATATCAAGAAACCCATCATTTTTTTGTTCTTTAATATCTGAAACTACCATGAATGGTAATGTGCTATCAAACTATCAAACTGTGGTTTACAGCTGGCTTATAAATCACACTTTGGGCTAACTGTAGTTTTCAGTTCATTACATCTGAATTCACAGTAATTGAATAGCCTTTAACAAACCACAGTTGTGACTACTGCTTTGCCTCAGTGGGTTGTTGCACTTTGCCTTGACATGGTATCTGCACTGACACAATATGAAGAGTTCTGTTCTAAACCTCTTACATCAAGTAACCAATACATGGGAATTGGTAAGACGGAGTGGCTGCAGGTGGGGGGCTCCTCGGTATCTGGGAATTTAACATCTTTAGTTCTGGATGGGGTTGCACTGCCTCAGACAGACCTGGTGTGGAATCTGGGGGTCCTGCTGGACTCATGACTCCTGCTCAAAGAGCAGGTGGCAATCGTGGCCAGGAGGGCCTTTGTGCGACTTCATGTTGTGTGCCAGTTCCACCTTTTCCTGGACTGGGAGGCCCTTCGCATGGTCACTCATGCCCTGGTCATCTCCCATATAGACTACTGTAATGCACTCTACATGGGGCTACCCTTGAAGAGTATCTTGAAGCTATAGCTGGTCCAAAATGCAGCTGCGCGGGCAACTCTTGGTGCCCCTAGATCGGCACATGTTACACCATTGCTTCACGAGCTACACTGGGTACCAGTCTGCTTCCCAGTGCAATTCAAGGTGTTGGTTATGGCCTTTAAAGCCCTACATGGCATGGGTCCAGGGTACCTGAGGGACTGTCTCATCCCCATTGCATCAACCCATCCCACCCAATCATGCAGACAGGGCATGTTATGGACCCCGTCTGTAAAATCCATCCTTATCATTAAGGATGATCCTTAATATCTATTAAGGATCATCCTTAGGATAAGAAATATCATCTTCTGTGATTACCCAGAAATAATTCCATCTGGCGGGGTCCAGGAAGCGGGCCTTCTCTGCAGTGGTTCCCACCCTCTGGAACATCCTTCCCCCAGAGATAAGACAGATTCCATCTCTTGTGGCCTTTGGAAAACAACTGAAGACCTGGTTTTGCCACCTCACTTGGGGCAAGAAGGGAAGTAATCACCCCTGGAGATGGTCAGCACCCTAAAATGGCCCTGTAGATATACCTGAGTGATATTCCAACTATCATCGTCATCTGGATTTTATACTCTATTTATGCTCAATATTATATTTGTATCTATATTTATGGTATTTTAATGCTTTTATCTTTGTTGTAAACTGCCCAGAGTCCCCCTTTGCGGGGAGATGAGTGGTGGCAAAATTTAAATAAATAAATAGTCACAATATGCTTCTACTCCCCTACGTAAGTATTCAAACTAACATTGTATACGGACAGGCTGTTGTGCACAAAACCTATTTGTGCATCAAGATAATTCTTGCTAGAGTTGAGCTACTGGTATGCATGCAATTTTGATTGAAATGTATAGTTTTGCCATTATGTAATTGTGTCTTCATTGCATTGTTTATTAAACTTATTTATATTCCTTATATATTTTTAAATCCATCTTTATCATTAAGGGTGATCCTTAATATCTATTAAGGATCATCCTTAGGATAAGAAATATCATCTTCTGCAATTACCCAGAAATAAAAGTTTGGTATACAGGTAGTCCTTGTTTAACAACTGCCTTGGGCACTGACCGTTCGCAGTTACAATGGTGATGAAAAAGTAACGTTGTGACTAGTGCCCACATTTACCACCTTTGCAGTGTCTCTGTCTCTCCATCATATATTCACCATTACAGTCAGTACCCTATCTTGTCCTGTGCCTGATCCATCCCCCTCCCCCACAGAGTGGAGAGATTGCCTACACAAACTCCCCCTTCCTGAGCTGCTTTTCTCCACAGTGCTATGCATCCCTAAAAAGTGCTAACAGCAAGTTAACAAGCTCAGCTCTATGATTCTACATAGTTGATTAGAACCTTTTGGTGGGCTGGCAGCTGCTGCCTGAAACTGACAAAGCCCTAATCAGTTTCATACTGAAGGCTTTTGTTTGCCTCCTAAGGAAAGCTGAAGTAAAATCATAAGCACAGTTGCAGTCACTTGATTTTCACTTAGTGACTGCTTTGCTTAATGACAGAGTTGCCAGAACCAATTGTGGTCCCCAAACTAGGACTACCTGTATGAGGGTCCTACACAGGGTTCCTAGCAATTCAAAATGCTAAAGGTTTCCTGGAGAAAGTTTCCATAAGGATATATGTGTAAACTCAAACAGAATTGAGATTATAATCAGTGGTGTAAAAAAGTATTATGACACAAATAGTTTTTCCCAAGATAACATGTGAAGTAAATATATTATTAAATTGTCTTTTACATATTTAGGCTCTTATCTAACAGCTGTGGGTGGTGGTGCATAGCATTAATCTAGTATTTGATTTAATTCTGACCAGTGTTAAAAGTCATTAATGTAAGTTTCAGTGGATTAGTGGAAGAGCGATTCTACACCTCAGAGCTTTTTAAAGTGTCTTTCAATATTTGTTCACCCATATGAATAAATGACTATAAATGTAATTCTAGAATGGTTAACAATGTAACTATTTCAGCAATCAAGTACCAGCTTTAGAGAAATTTTTATCCATTCCTGTCAAGTATATGTGTATGTTCCAGTTAGTAGCTGGCTATTTCTGTAGCTGAGAAGATTTAAATACTCTTCTACCTAGCTTCCAAAATTACAATATGTGCAAGTAGCAGAAATAATTGAATTATGTTCCTTCCTCCCATTCTTACCCTTCTAATTGTAAGAATTTGGATGGTGGCATATTTGGCGTTAAAGCAAATATTTAGACTAAAGTTGGATTTATATACATATTTCCATTTCATCTGAAATTCAGAAGATGAATCCCTTTAGTTAAGGTTTTCAGGAACAAGAGAAGAAACTATAGCAAATGAAATAGTTCTTGTTTACTGTATTTAGAAAAGTAAGTGGAAGACTAATGGTTATTTGATACCTTACCCATCTAAGATTTGGTTCTTAGACTGATAAGGTATAAAATAACTATTGGCTGAACAACTCAAAACTGTAGACACCCCCTTGCTCCAAATTAATGACAACAGGTTCAGCAACCAGCCCTAGAATTGGCAATGAAGATGTAGGGCTATAATCTCTGTTGGATGATCCTAAACATTATTTTCCTACATGTGAAGTTAAGGATATTGTGTGATAGTTTACACATTCTGTTGAGTTTCTTTTCTTTGGTATTGGCATGTAGACTGATTTTTTCCATCTATTGGCCACTGTGTCATTCTCCATATTTGCTGGCATAGTTTGATTAGAACCTTTATTGATTCTTCTTCTGTTGCTTGCCATATTTTTGTAGATACAGGTAGTTCTCGGTTAACTATGGTAATTGGGACTGCAATTTCTGTCACTAAGTGATGCGATTGCAAGTTGTCTTCCCCACCAGCTTCTCCACCTGATTCTGCTTGTGGGATGCCAGCAGGGAAGGTTGCAAATGGCAATCATGTGACCATGGGATGCTGCGACGGTTTTAAGTGCAAGCTGGTTGCTAAACACATAGATCACAATCATGTGACTGCCAGGGTTCTGGGACAGCCAGAACTTTGAGGACTGGTTGTAAGTACCACTTGTTCAGTGCTGTCATAACTTCAAATGGTCACTGAATGAGTGGTTGTTAAATGAGGACTACCTGTATTGTATCAGTTCCTGTGGCCTTCCAATTTGGTAATGACCAGGGTGTTGATCTAATTTCAACTTCTAGTTCTAGAGATTCTTGTAAATAGGAAAATCTTCTAAGGTATTTTGGATATTGACATCACTACTGTACAAAATTTCAGGGTACTCCTTCCATCTTTGTTTGATCTTTGTTTGATCGGTTACTATCTATCCGTTGGTGTTGTTTAGCATACCAATTTGAGGTTGGAACCTCCTTCTGAATTTGGAGACACTGCTTGTTTTTCCATGTCTGTTTCCATCTTCATTATCATCACAGATGTGATTGCAAGACACTTCTATTCTTTTCTAACAGGTTTCTGAAATTCTTTGTTAAATTCCTTTCTGAGATCTTTGCCTGTCTTGGCTTTGGCTTCTCTTCTTAGCAATTTTAACCATTCATTTTAACATCCAGTTTGCTTTCTTCTGATTCTTAATCTTTGGCAGTCTCTTTTCACAGTCATCCTCAACAACTTCTTGATTTCATTCCACAGTTACTCTGGTTCCTTATCAGTGAAGTTCAGGACTTTGAAAGGATTCCTGAGGTTCTCCTTGAAAATGCTTGTGATCCTATAGTGGAAACTGGTTGGCTTTGTTTTTCTTCTTTAGTTTGACTTGGAACTTGCACATGAGCAGTTTGTAATCTGTTCCAAAGTTAGCTTCAGATCACATCTTTGCTGTTGTAACTGAGTTCTTCTACCTCCTTGTACCAGTAATGAGATCAGTCTAATTGCTTTGTACTCCATCTGTTGATGACCATGTATATAGAGATCATTTTGGTTGTTTGAAGAATGTGTTAGCAATGGAGAAATCATTGGATTGGCAGACAGTGGTAAGTCATTATCCTGCTTCATTCTTTTTTCCTAGACCGTACAGTCCCACTACATTTTCCTCCTTAATTCTTCCAGCTTTGCCATTCCAGTCACCAACCACAAGCAGTACATCTGCTTGCATGCTCTGTCAGTTCTATAGATTATGTTATCTAGTGGATAAACCATTTTTTTCTAATGACTCTTGGTGGAATTATAAAGGTTCAGTCTAGTTTTCACTAGTTCTGCCACTGAATACATGGAATTACAAAGCTTTTTGGGGGAAACAAAAGATAAATGTGGTCTGTTTGGAATCTCAGCATGGGGTCAATTTATTGGTACTTTAGGGGGCACTGTTTACTAAAAAGTAGAAACTTTATCACATTAATTCATGAAAATAGACATTATATATCAGTGCTTTACAAATTGTATAAGGCTAAGCTAGCCATATTTTATTGGCTAAGTGCAGACCAAATGTATGGGCCTACAAAATGATAAACATGTAATAAACTTGTTAATGCAATTGCAATTTAAGTTTTATTCACATCTAATCCATATTTCTGATTATTTTGCTGTTTGCCTTAAAGAAGAGCAGGCATCAAAGACTTGCTTAAAGATACTTCTAACCATTTCAGTTCTCTTTTTAAATTAATTAATCATATGCATCCAGAATGACAGTATACACACAGAGCACCAATCTAACTTGTTAATTACATGTTTAATCACATTTTATATAGAGGAATGGATTATATTTGCTGCTCAGCTTGCATTTTCATAAGAGATCTTGGAGCTCAGTGAAACAAGGCATATTAAACCATGTCAACCCATCAGTGTGCTTGCACCTAATAGGTGAGTTGAAATGCAAAAGAAAACCCATTTGGAACTGAAGTCAATTCTCCATGCTGCGAAGAAGCAAATGACTTGCCTCTTAATGATCATCCATTTTTCAGTTAGCATGCCCCTCTTTTGCAAGACTAGAAAATGTTTAACAAAGCAGAGGGAGTAGGATCCAAAACTTCTGTCTGTGCTTGCACGTACCACTTGATAGCAACCTCCTGCTGCCAGGCTTACACACTAATAGCCAAGGAAGAGAATGAATTAATGCCCAGAGTGAGAGGAGGTGCTGAAATACTACAAAGTGTTAAGCAGTATTCACCTATTTATTATTAGATTTCTGCTGCCTGTGGTGTTGTCAGAAGAGAATAAAAGAAAGAGGACATATTGTGGACTGTTAATTGGACTCATAGCTGCATGATGTAATTACTAGATTTTTTTTCCTCAATCATTTTTTTTAAAATAAAAAGAGCATGAAGAGATGAGCTTGTTTAACCATTTCTGATGAACAGATTGCATTGCAGGAGCTATTTAAGAAATAACCTCTTAACAGTTATATAAATGCATTAATTTAGAAAGTATTCATTGAGGCATAGAACCTTCACAAGCACTGAAAGCTCACACACAAAGCTACAGGCATAGAAAGCTGTTAATCAGCGTATAGTCAATGTCCTAGCTTAGCAGCCAACTGATTAAAAAAATCAGGCAGATTCTGTTTATATATTAATATGTGCTTGAGAGAGGGAAGAAGAGGGAAAAACTAACATTTTTTAGAAAATTAATTTTGGATCAAGTGGGGAGGAATTTAGAGATGCTAATTACACAAAATACATCAACTTAAAAATTATTTCACTTAGCTGAACTTTAGTTTAACTGAAAAATGTTCTAAATGGAGATTTTTTTTTTTATCCATTCAGTTGTATCCGATTCTCAGAGACTACCTGGAAAAGTCCCTGCAGGTTTTTCCGAAGTGGTTTGCCATTGCCTCCTTCCTAGGGCTGAGAGAAAGTGACTGGCCCAAGGTCACCCAGCTGGCTTTGTGCCTAAGGTGGGACTAGAACTCACAGTCTCCCAATTTCTAGTCTGATGCCTTAACCACTACACCAAACTGGCTCAAATGGATAAGAGGAAGGAAAAATACAGCTGTATGCCACTATTAAGACAAATAATTACAAAACTCCTCTGTCTTGAAGTTATTCAAAGTAATTGGGGTAGGACTATTGTTCCTTATTTGCCTCTTTATTATACAAAAATGGTATATTTTCCCTTTAAGGAATCAAACTATATGGCTGTACAGTATGGTGCATAGCAGTCAATGAGAACTTGAAGTATGGGGAAAGAAATTCTTGTAGAATCCTTGCCTGTTAACATTTTTCTCATGTAATGTAATTTTATAAGAATTTTTTTCAAAAGAATACAGCATGTGAAATTAATCATCAGGCTATATGAGGAGATGGTCTTTGGCCATACAGATCGCTTTCTACTAGAAGATGAATCAGGATGGATACTAGGTGTTCTGCTTACAAGTATGGCAGTTGCTTACAGCAGCAGAATGGATGCATCATGAAAGAAAACACAAGATTGAGGAGAATAATAATAATAATAATAATAATAATAATAATAATATTTTTATCCCACCTTTTTCATACATAACTCAAGGCAGCTCATACCTAATGCTCCTGCCTCATATTTACACCACAACAACAGCTTGTGAAGTGGTTTGGGCTGAAAGACTATGACTGGCCCAAAGTCACCCAGCTGGCTTTCATGCCCTAGAACTCACCCATCAACTTAAAAAAGTCTCCTGGTTTCCTGGCCAGCACCTTCACCACTACACCAAACTGGCTCTCATGTTATTTTGTTATGGGACTATATGCATGTGTTTGTATGGATTTTCTATCTCAACTATCAAAATGTGTTGCTGACAGTCTCCAAGCCTTACATGGTCCTACATGGTAAATACCAATAGAATACCCTTGTCTTTCATTACATTTAGCTTTTCTCACAGAATTCTTGAAGTACAAGTATATAACATCAAAAACTATACTGAATAGGTAAATGTTTTGCTAAATATTTTGTTTTGTTAAATATTTTCATTATATTAAATATGACATGTTAAATTAAATATTTAAAGTTTTGTTAAATATTTTTCACTACCTTCACTGTATTTTATACCTATAGCAAATGCTAAGGCTTGCTTGATAAAAGGTTGAAGGTCCTAAACCTCCTCTCTAATAATTCATCTGTTTTTTCACACTCTGGTCTCATCTCCTGCTTTGGGATAGTGGCTTGTACCTGCTGTCACGATCTGTCTTCCAGGGATACTTCACCTGGCATCTGCTCCCTAGCCTCAATGTGCAAGAGTAGTAGGCCCCTCATAACCAGTTTGGTCTAGTGGTTAAGGCTAGAAATCAGGAGACTGAGAGTTTTAGTCCTGCCTTAGGCATTAAAGCTGGCTGGGTGACCTTGGGCCAGTCGCTGTCTCTCAGCCCAACTCACCTCACAGGGTTGTTGTTGTGGGGAAAATAGGAGGAAGAAGGAGCATTTGGTATGTTCACCACCTTGAGTTATTTATAAAAATAATAAAGGTGGGATAGAAAATAAATAAGTATCCTATGCTACCTTTTTGGTGATTAAAAAATCAAAATAGAAAAATAGAAATAATTGAGATAGTGCTATCTTCTGGCCATGCAGCATAAAGATATAGTGACTACAGGATTCAGCCCTTCCTTCCCACCTTTTTTAATATTAAAAAAAGTGACACAAACAGACCTTTTTTAACATCAAGTATTAAAATGCAGACATTCAATATGAAAGGAGGTAATTCCAGAGCTGCTCAATCATTGTAACACAGCAGCTTGTAAATTAGTTTAAAAAAGAAAAATCAGAAAGAAAACACGGTTCTCTGGTCAGATCATCCCTGCTACAATGAAGACCATTCTGCCCAAAATAACACAGTTTATAAAGAAAGATTTCAAAGTATTATGAATCCCAAAAATATTCTAAGGGAAAAAAACCTTCATTGAGCATAGCCTGAAATTCAGACTGAAATTCAACTTCATAAGAGAGAGAGAACTTCACTGAGAGAGCCAGTTTGGTCCAGTGGTTAAGGCACCAGGCTAGAAACCAGGAGTCTGTGAGTTCTAGTCCCGCCTTAGGCAGGAAAGCCGGCTGGGTGACCTTGGGTCAGTCACTCTCTCTCAGCACAACTCACCTTATAGAGTTGTTGTTATGGGGAAAATAGGAGGAGGAAGGAAGGAGTAATAGGTATGTTCCCCACCTTGAGTTATTTATAAAAATAATAAAGGCAGGATAGAAAATACATTTAACTCTAACCATTGCAATCTCCGGCAACATGATCTGATCATAACAACATGTTGGAACTAAAATACAATGCAATTATTCTCCGCCCTACTACCCCACTCCATCCCACACAACTCCAGTCAGTGGATCATGAAAAGTGGAGGAAACTATGTATATATAATTATATATATGGACCCCTGTATTTTTTAATATGAGGATAAATGAATTTTGACAGTTTTTTTAAAGCAAAACATGCATAAATACTATAATAAAATGTAGACATAGCAAAAGTTCCACAAGACAAGATGAGTCAATATTAGTTATTTGCAAAAAGATAATGTTTTCATCTTAACCTTTCTGTATCAGTGTTAACTTTCAAAGGGCAAAGACCTTTTCCTTTGCCTACTTTGAGATACATAAATTAAGTGATAGTACTCCTTAACAGCCCCAATTCTTGAAGTTTTACTGGTTGTGCTTTTGAATTAGGTTACTTTCCACTCCTATAAATATCTCTTCATTTGGGCCTCCTAAAAATTACAATTTTTTTACCAATTTCCTGGGGAGGTAGATTCTTCATGACCCCAGCTGTGAAACATACGGTTTGCCTTGTTAATGCTATAGAATCAGACATAATAGACATTTACCTCTTACTGGAATACATATTATAACAAGTGGCAGTACTGTGAACTCTTAGTGGCTTCCTGTGTAAAACACCTATTAATATTGGGCATAGTCTTAAAGATTCTTGTATTCTGAAATTGGCTAGGTACTTTAGCAAACTGATAAATCATTGAGTTATCAGTTACAAATATTTGCTCAGCTTGAGGGAGCAGGAAGAAAAGGTCAAAACACAATGGGAGATACTCTACTCAATAAATTTCAGAGTAAATTACTTTCTTACATTCTTTGTGTTGGGGTTATACTCAAAGCTGTATTGATTAGTTGCTTCCCATGTGCTCATGGTCACTAAGCAATAACTCTTTTTTGTCCTTTACATGTTAAGAAACCAAACTTATATTATTCTAGATTTTTTTTCACATGCCATTGCTAACTGTTTTTCTAAGATTATCAGCTTGGACCAGAGAGAAGTATGCTATTTTTATTTAATAGAAAATACCATCAAAGACCAGCCTTTAAAAAAAAGCAATTAAAAGAGAATAAAATACAATAAAAATATAATACAAGTAAAAACAAAAAGAGAATAAAAGCCAGAAAAAAGAGATAAAACTAGAGAATAACAGAGAACAGCACAGGGTAAAACCATTTTTTTCCCCTTCTGATTGAGATAGTGGCCAGTAAGAACTTAGCCACTCTATTTGTAACAAATGGCTTCTCATCCTGCAGGAGGAAGCATACAGCCTCTACCTCAGAGTGGGATTGAGTTTGTAAGTGAGGGGTGTTAAAAGTGTAGAGCGTATGGTGTCATAGAAGAGATAAAAATAAAATGTGGGTAAGGGTTTCAGGTTTACTCAAATCAAAAGACAGACTTTTCAAAAGGGATTTTCTGGTACCTACCCTCTAGTATCACTGTGGGGAAGATGTCAAAATGGGCCAGGCAAAAAAACTCTGCAGTATGTAGCAGAGGTGAGATTGAATAAATATTTAGCATGAATAAGTGGGTTCCAGTCTAGAAACCTGTCCCCCCATAAGACTCACCAATAGCCCCTGATCCATCTGCTCTGCTCATAAATTTGTTGGCAGATTTGTGCTCTGGCTTTCTCTAAACCTAAAGACAACCGAAACTGGAAGGTGAGACCACAGAAATGCAAGTCAGTCAAAGTTGTTGTCTTCCATCATGAAGGGGAGTTGTGAGAGGAAATTAAGTGGGCCAGTGAATGGCTTGTGAAAGAAAGTTTTAACAGTAAAAGAAGTGACAAATGTGGGCTCTTTCCTCAAGGGAAACCAATCCTGATTCCACCTGGTTCAGAGCATTTGAGGTGCAACATGGGACCTGAAAGAGTGCACAAAACCGTGGACTGGACAGTCTGTATGGGTTTAAAGGTATTATAGATGCATACCTGTGAACCATAAAGCATCTGTGAAACAGGTTGAGGTTTAAGCAGCTTTATGGGATGCCCTGGGAGTGGAAAAAGCCCAGTATTGCCTTGGCGCTGTTACTAGCTTTGTCAGCGACAGTTTTAATTTGTTCCTACCAATGGCCTAGGATACAATGGCCAGATATTTAAAGGCAGAAGTAGCTTAACCTGATCATTATCAGTGTGCCAATTGTGTTTTTGATGCCTAAGTCCTCTTGAGAATACCATAGTTTCCATTTTAGAGTAGTTAATTGTGAACCTTTCCTCCCTGCAAAAGTCCGCCAAGGCCCAGAGATCTCCCTTAGGGCTGACTTGAGAAATTGAAAGGATGGTTGCATTATCTGTATAAAGCAGCACAGCAGGATTTCTGTCTTGGAGTGTGGCTGGGTGGGTGAAATTCTCTTTTGGTTAGGGCTGTTAGGATAGAATTCAAATAGATATTAAACAAAAGCAGATACAGGCCTATTTCACCCCTCTGCTTATTGGGATATCTACAGTAAGGTGCCCAGCGCTGTCATATCTAACCTTGACAACAGTATTTTCATGTAGCATTCTGATTAGACAGAGAAGCTGCTAATATGTTGAGGTACATGACATCTTCCACCAAAGTCTGTCACATGGAATAGAGTCAAAGGCCAACTTTGATCAGTTTGGAGAAGGAGCCAGCTGGCAAGAAGTCTAATGATAAAAACAATAAATATTCTAAGGATCATGCAATGTATCTCCCTGAATTCTGAATGCCTGATTCATCTTTATATCTTTCGTACCAGTGTTGCTTTTATTTAAAATACTTTTCTAAAGTCAATAAGAGCCATTGAGAGCAACTTTAAAATGTTGTCTTTAAGTATAAGTTAGTTAACCTAACAGTAAAGATGCATGATGAAGATGCAAAGAAACAAATGATTCCATGTGCTGCTCATACATTCATAGTATATTAGCTGGATATCCTGATGGTATTATGTATTAATTGATTTATAGTATTAAACAATGATACAAGGCAGCATCTGCTGATACTGAAATGCATGCCAGGAGGAAGGCAGGGCAAAATACTCTGCCCTGGAAATAAACTCAGAAATCAAAGAAATGACATGTGGTACCTATATTTTAAAACAAGAACCTTCTCATGGATTTCTGCTATGCTGAGAACATGTAGTGGAAGATTTGTCTATATTTGGGCAGGGCATACAAAGCTTCGTGTTTAAAAAAAAAATCACCAAGTTTAAAAGAGAAATAACAAGTATCACAGTAATGACCCAACCTGTTCAGAGGCAATCTCTACTGGAATTTGTGCAGCGCCTGGGGTCTTGCCCTAGGCATCTGAATGGCCCTAGTTTTTCTGTATTATCAGGATATAGTCCCTTATGTTCTTTACCAAAATGTTTCATTGATAAAAGTTAAAGAGGAGAGCTCAAGGAAAGGAAAGGTTTAAAAGGATTAAACTCTAAAACAGAATTAAAACTCTGTCAAGTTTCTGGACAATTTAATGCATTCTGTACAATATTATCCAACCTAATACACTTCAAATGCTTTCGGACTATAGCTTCCAGTCATGCAATATTTGAATCAAGAGAGTTGTAGTTCAATAGACATGATGGACTATGGGTTGGGAAGGGCCCATACACTATTTCTTTTGTGTACATGTGTGTTACTGTGGTAATTGTGTCTTTGGTCCGTATAGGAGATATGGCAAATCTATGATTGGAACTTCTACTATTTCCTCCTATTTTAATACAGTTGCAGGATATTAATTTTAATAAAATACTGGTACAGAGGATGGTATTTTTAACCCTTCCTTTTTATGCTTTTTTCCAGAACTAAATAACCTCTCTCCTGGTGGCTTGTATCCTATGAATTGGAAAGGCCCGACACATATAATGTTTTATTATTGTAGTTTAGACAGGCAATTTAGACTCAAGGAAAACATGAACAGTCTGTTTTCCTGTGTCAGAAGCCTTCTCCTTGACTGCTTTAAATAAGGGACTTCTAATCATAGGTTTGAAAGAGTAATTTTGGTCCTTGAATTTAAGTACCTGCTTCCAGAATTAACATCTCTGATGGGTGGCTATGCAGCTTTTGCTCAAAGTTATCCAACAAAGGAGAATCCGTATCTCCTAAGGTAGTAGGTTCAGCTGTTCTAACTGTTACTTAAGAGCATAATTCTGTGTCCTGTGTCCTGCATTCTGATATAATTTTTATTGGAGAAATTTTTAACATGATAAAAGCAGTACAAATATTGAAAAAGAAACAAAGAAAATAAGAAAGAATAGTGAATAAGAAAGAAAATAGAAACAGAAACAGAAGAGAAAAGATTATAAAGAAGCTGCTTCCAATCTTTTTGACAGTGGTCATAAATGCATTTATGTTTTACCCTCTCTCTCTAAGGTTACATCATAATTTCCTTCTTCCATAAGCTACCCTTTCTAATCATCAAACCCATAAATCACATTCATTTTTTTTCTTTTTCCAACAAAAAGTCCATAAGGGGTTTCCAGTCACTAATAAATGTAATAGTTGATCTTCCTCTAAGCAAATAAGTTAATTTTGCCATTGCTGCTAGTTCCATTATCTTTACCAACCATTCCTCCATTGTGAGTATAATAGAGTCTTTCTATTTTTGTGTATATAGTAGTCTTGCAGCAGTGTCTCTTTTCTAGTTGTCTGTCCATTAATCCCAATAAGAAAAGTTCTGGTTTGAGTTGAATCTTAGTCTTCAAAATTCCTTGTATCAGTGTATGAACCCAAAATTTTCTAGCTTTTTACAAGTCCACCAGGTATGATAAAGTAACCTTTCATGTTGCCCACATACATTCTGGCTAATTTTTCTCGAGTCATAGACCAATGTTTTATATTTTGTATTTTGTTCTAATTGTTGTAAGAAGACTTGAATGCTTATATGAGCAGAAAGATGCAAAATTAAATAAATTTTAATAAATTTTAAAAATCAATTCCTATAATAAATAAATAAGTAAATAAATGTTAAAAATCAATTCTTTTAACCTATGTATTTTGGTACTTTGAGTTTGGCATTACATTTGGCAAAATCTGTAAATGGTTTCAAAAAGGCCTTTTTCACTGACAGCTGGATCAGGACCAGCCTTCTCATGAGTCAGGGTAAACTCTTGTTTCAGAAAGAAGAGTAAGAGGGGTAGTAGTTTTAGTCCCTCCAACTGCCAGGAGGAACAGCTGCAACTTGGTGGAACAGCTGCAACTCGCATCATTTCAGCCAGATGAATTCAGTTTGTTGTAGGATGGGTATTCCAGTAAATCCAGCAGCCTGTTTTCTCCCTTCTTTGGAGTGTCTGGTGATCCCATAGGAAAGAATTTCTCAAAGAGAAACATTGGCTTTTACATCAGCTAAGTTAGTTTCGCTTTCAAAATACTTCACATTTTAACTACTTTTTTGGGGAGGAATATTTCATGTTGAATTGCACATTTAAAAATACCCCATTTAGTCTTTAAACAAGGGAATGCACAGTTCTGATTTGTTCAGAAAGGCTTTCAGTTTATGCTGTTTTGTTTTCTCTTAAAATAGCCACAGTCTAAAAACTGGATTTAGTGTGGAATATTGTAAACAATGAAACAAATATTGAGTTAATAATTTATTATTAGGAGAGAGCAGTAAGATGCAAAATTAAAACCAGAGAAACAACAAGATGGCATACCACAAAAGTAGACAAAATACCCTCAGGTTCACCAAGTCACCTGATAGAAAATTTATGACTGATTCTAAGTATACATAATCGCCAATGAAAACATAAATCTAGAGAAGTGCAGCACTTCTGTCTATATTGGGCAAATAAATGCAAAGTACGCAAACTTTAATGCTTGACTGTAGAATCATGAATATCAGTTTGACTTCTATACAGCAAAGATTTATTGGATCTGTATTTTTAAGTGACAAAATATGGCAGTCTCTGGCAATAGAAGGTTAAAAACTTTTAGACATCACTATGACTACAATTTGCCTGCCTCAGCTGCTATTTGGTCTCCATTCATTGAATTAGAGTCATATATTTTGTTGAACTTCATCCGTTTCATGGCTTCAGGGATCTATATTTTTGAAGAAGTGTGCTTCTTAGAGTGGCAATTCAACAAAAGCCAAGAGTGCAATCAGGAATGGTTGATCAACCCAAGGCACTGATCAGGAGGCATGGATGCACTCATAGATGAAGAACTAGGCTTGTAAGGTCATCCATTTGATCATCCACAAATCCATCCTCAGATTTATCCTGCAGAGCAGGATCAGAAATGGGTAAGCAGAATTTGGAATGGGAGCAAAAACTCAAGGAACAATGAAAGTCTCATTGTTCATAGCACTAAGCATTTTAATGACATGCAATTGCACATATGGATGTGGTAAGTAGAGACTCATTTTGGAGTTTGTGGAAATATTTATTCATGGTGTAAGTGTGGGAGATGGGATGGAGAGCATGAGAATCCTCCAGATCCTCAAAAGGATTTGCTAGTCCCCTGCCAAACTCTGAGCATGTAGGATGATGGTAGGACTGAAAAAGGAGATGTCAGAATGGGGGAAATGATCAGTCTGGGTGCCCCTTGAATACTGTCCAAAAAGTCCAAAGATTGTAGCCCCTGTCCTCCATGGCTGTAAGCAAGAGGTTCTCATTCTATGTCCAGAAATCTTAAATGGACAAACCACAGGTTTCTTCTTGTTCTACACTTCTCTGATCTGAAAAATTATTAATTATTCAGATTGTCTGGAATATCTTTTCAGTACTAGTTGATAATTTTGCTACAGTCAGCATCTAAAATACATTAATAATTCGGAAAAAGCAATGAGAGAGATCCTTTATCTTGGGCAGTTGAAAATAAAGATTTCAGTTCCATTTTTCCTTCCCTGCCACTGTTACTCTTACTGCCAGAGTCTGAAACAAGACTTTACTCTGTCTCATTAGAAGGTTGATCCTGATCAGGGAAAAAACAAATCCATCAGATGCAATTTGTACAGGTGCTTGCGCTTGCCATTTGCTATTTAACTGACCACATTCCAACCAAATATCTGAGATATTTATTAGTTTATGAAGAACAAAGTACTCCTACTATGGCAGAATTGAAAATAGTGGTAAGTTATTTAATTCACCATCTATATAATTAAGGGTTGGATTGGATTTTACAGGCTGAATTCAGATCCTTTGCGTTCTGTGCACCCATCAGTTTATTACACAACTGTAGAATCTGACATATGCTACTAGACTAATTTGAAAATATATGAAAGTAGCAAAACTGGCAAGGAATAGAGTGTAATTTTAGTAAAATAGTGAATTAAATGCTAAAACGTATGGATGGACTATAATACTGAAAGAGTTTTTCCTGTCTGAAAATTTTTTTACATAAAGAAAACTATTACTACATTACAGAAGTTAAACTAGGATATTCCTCCATGAAATCTAAATTTTTGGTGTAAAAGGAATGTGTGTAATGAAAATATTCAATAATCTGATCTTCTTACCTTTTATAGTACAATTTGACTGTGTATTTGTAGATCAGCCTTCCCAAATCTGGTACCCTTCAGCTTTGTATAAAATCCAACTCCAGAGTTCCCAGCCATTAGCCAGTTTGGCAAGGAATTCTGCTACAGCATATAACTAAATTATTTAATAATCAACAACAAAACTTCTTGCTACTTAGATGAAGCTATTATTCTATCATTTCCTTGTACACTTCTTCCTTACATGTATTCATTTCTCTCCCTCCTATATACAGTATTTCTGTATGGACAGGCTACAGATAGGGACTTTAATTCTCCACTTCTTCAGAGTAGATTTTTCATCTATTAATGGTGAAATACTATTTTGTACATTGCACTGTAAGAGAAAATGTAAATCCTTACATGTTGCCAAGAAGTCAAGTTCCAGCTTATTTTTTCACTGTTTTCTTTGGACTTGTAGGTGATGGCTATAAAAGCCAACAAAGCCCTCACCGATCTGGGGACCATTTTATTCCCTCCTCCCCCACAATCTGTGAATTGATTGTAGAAGACCCTTCCATTAAGGTTTTACAGTAGCTTCAAATTTGGTAAATCAAAATGTTTTGGGGTAGTTTTGTCAGCTTAAACTGATAGGATGAATGGGGTGGGGGGACATTCTTTCATCAACTTAGGAAACCAGGAAAATGTCCAACCTGTGCTTTCAACTTTAGATTAATTTAAAACCAGGTGCAGGCTTTTTCCAGCATGGTGCAATGATGAAGTGAAAAATGCTGTGGATGGAAAAAGCATATGTAAGAGAATGATTGCTGCAAGAAATGAAAAGGAAAGAGATTGTCCAACGTATATAAAAAAGGTAGTTGCAAACAATGTATTCAAAGAGTGCAAAGAATGATTTTAAAAGATTTTAAAAGGCAAATGCTGAACAGTTTTGATGGAAATTTTAAAAAAATGTAAATGGCAATTTCCAGATAAGGAACATACAACAGAATTAATAGAATGAAAATAAATGATTTGGAATGAAACTGAAGTGAGGAAGTGCTGGAATAAGTATTTTAGACATGTTTGGGGAATGAAATGATGTGCCAAAAATTGGAAATGAAATACATGTTATCAATACATATGTCAGACAAAAAATGATGAAAAGGAAGTAATAAATGCTGTGAGAATGCTGGGAAAAAAAAAAGGTTACAGGTGTAGTTGGTATAACTGGAGAAATATTAAAATATGGATGTTAATATTAAAATGTGGATCTAGCTTATGGTATGGCTGTGCAGATCTTTTAATGTGTGTATGAAGACTGCATCTATGTTTAAAGATCGGAAGAATACTCTTACTTTCTTTTACTCAAAGGCAAAGATAGCAAGAATGATTACAGAAACTGCAGATAACGTATATGTAATGGTTGCCTATTCTAAAACACTATCAGACCCATGAGCAGGAATTCAAAGATATCTGATTTATTAAAGAATAGTATGCAGGATCACAGAGAAAGCTAAGAATGATAAAAGCGTGCCAAATACAAACTAAAAACCCTCGGTGCAAATGAGATCCCTCCCCCCATAGAATCTTCCCAAGTTCACAATCCCAGGTGCTCCTAACGGTTTCTGATGGTCTGCGGGAAAAGTCCTTGAACAGAGAACATAACCCAAACACATTCCATTGTAATGAACACAGATACAGAGCTTGGTACAAGGTTTCACAGCAGCTCCCTCCCAAACAGAAACGTGCGTCAGCGCCATGGCATGTGAAACGTTACGATGTATACTGTACATTGAAACAGTGAACATGACATACTGCCCCCCCAAAAGAAAGAAAACACTAAGCAGCAGGCTTCAAAGGGTAAGCAAGGTGGACGCGGTGAACTAAATCAGGTGCATTAACATGGGCAGACACCCATTCAGGATGAGGAAAGTGTTTCCATCAGACCAGATACTGGAGGGTGCCTCGAAGCTTGCGAGAATCAATGACCTCCTTGACCTCAAAGTGCTGTTGGCCGTCAATCATGATCAGAGCAGGAGGAGGAGGTTGAGGATGCCAGCGGGAGGAGTGGTGGACAGGCTTGAGCAAACTGCAATGGAAAACGGTGCAAGCGTTTCAAATTGTGAGGCAGGTCCAATTTAACAGTAACTGGATTGATAAGACCAACGATAGGGAAAGGACCAATGAACTTGGGAGCAAGTTTTTTAGAGGGTTGTGGTGACTTGACAGGTTTGGTAGATAGATACACCTGATCCCCAATCTTGAAGTCGTGTTGCAAGGAACGATGCTTATCGGCTTGAGACTTGTAAGCAGCCTGGGCATCAGCCAAAGCTTGTTGAATCACCGGCCAGGAATCAGACAGCTTAACAGCCCAGTCAGAGGCAGTACATGTTTGGGAAAGGGGTTGTGGCAGTTCAGGGATGGGAACAAAGTCGTGACCAGAAACCACGCGAAAAGGGGTTTGTCCGGTACTTTGATGGACAACATTGTTGTAAGCAACTTCAGCAAAAGGTAGTAACTCCACCCAATCGTCCTGATGGTAGTTAATGTATGCTCTAAGAAACTGTTCAATAGTGGAGTTTAAAATCTCAGTAGAACCGTCAGTCTCAGGATGGGAAGACGTGGACAGTGCTTGTCTGGTGCCAATCAATTTTAAAAATGAATTCCAAAACTGGGAAGTAAACTGTGTCCCATGGTCACTGACCAAACGGGAGGGGCTACCGTGGAGGCGGTAGATGTGGATGAGAAATAGGTGCGCCAATTGCGGGGCTGACGGGATGGAAGCACATGGAATGAAATGTGCTTGTTTGGAGAAAAAATCTTTTACAACCCAAATGACAGTTTTCTTCTGACTGGGAGGAAGATCCACAATAAAATCCATAGAAATCTCATCCCAGGGATAGGACGGGCTGGCCACTGGCTGTAGAAGCCCCTGTGGTTTCCCCCCCTTATGTTTTGACATGGCACAAACAGGACAGGAAGCAACATAGTCTTTTACATCACGTCTCAAGGTAGGCCACCAGAATTGACGAACCAAATGCAATGTTTTGACAAAACCAAAGTGTCCAGCAAGTTTATCATCATGGGAACGCTGTAAAATATCAGCTCTTAAAGTTTCAGGCACATAAAGGGGGTGTTCCACCCATGCCAAAATGTTTTCAAAAGGAACAGTGTCTTTATTAGCTAGCAACCAAGTGTCAGATTTCAGCTCCTGGAGAAAGTCCTTCTGTAACTGACAAGGAACTTGCACTTTCCGCTTCCCAGACTGAGCTGGGGGCGGGGTTCCCTGCTCACAGGTCTGGCTCCGAGTGACAGCAACCAAACCCAGTTGTGGTTCAGTGAGAACAGTCCCAACCACATCTGCCACCTGGTCAAAATCCTGAGGTAAACATGACAAAGCATCGGCCAGAAAGTTTTTCTTTCCTGGGATAAATTTTAACTGGACGTTGAAACGACTGAAAATCTGAGACCAGCGAATTTGTTTAGGACTGAGACGCCGGGGGGCGCGGAGGGCTTCCAAATTCCTGTGATCGGTCCAAACCTCGAAAGGGCATTTAGCACCTTCAAGGAGGTGACGCCAGGCTTCCGAAGCGGCTTTTACAGCAAATGCCTCCTTTTCCCAAACATGCCACCGGCGTTTGGTTTCAGAAAATTTCCTGGATAGATACGCGCAGGGTTTTAAGTGATTTTCAGAATCCCTCTGTAACAAAATAGCCCCAACTGAGGAGTCAGAAGCATCAACTTGGACCACAAAGGGGCGTTTGGCATTGGGGTGCTGTAGAATAGGCTCAGCAGTGAAAAGGGATTTCAGTTTTTCAAATGCTGCCTGGCATTCAGGCGTCCAATTCAGCACTGCTCCAGGATGTTTTACCTTGCATGTCTCCCCCATGCCCTTGATACGGAGTAAATCAGTGAGGGGCAAGGCAATCTCAGCAAACCCCTGGATAAATTGGCGATAGTAATTACTGAACCCGAGGAAACTTTGCAATTGCCTCCGGGTGCAGGGATGTTCCCAACTTAAAATCGCCTGAATTTTTGCAGGGTCCATTTCAGTGCCCTTGTCAGACACCCAATAGCTCAGATAGTCAAGTTGGGTCTTGTGGAATTCACATTTGGAAAGTTTGGCATAGAGTTTGGCATCTCTGAGCTTGCATAACACCTGTTTGAGGAGGCGTTCATGTTCCTCCTCGGTTTCAGTATAAATGAGAACATCATCTAAATAAACCAGGACCCCTTTAAACAAATGATCATGTAATACTTCATTAATCAATCGCATGAAGACTCCGGGCGCCCCTGCCAACCCAAAAGGGAGGACTTTGTACTGAAATGAACCCAGTGGACAATTAAAAGCAGTTTTCCACTCATCCCCAGCTCGTATGCAGATGTGGAAATAGGCTTCGCGAAGATCGAGCTTGGAGAAAATCTTGCCCTTTGACAAATGAGCTAACATGTCCTTCATGAGCGGAAGAGGGTAGTTGTTGAGAATTGAGACGGAATTTAACCCTCAATAGTCCGTACAGAGTCGAAGCATGCCATCTGTCATGTTCATCGTTTCAATGTTCTGTATACATCGTAACGTTTCGCATGTCACTTTTCTAACCCGTGTTTGCGGGTTGGAAATTTCCAGCCGTGCCAGGCTGTAATCTTCTTACTGCAACTGTGGAATGTATGTTTGGGTTATTGACTCTGTTCAAGGTTACTTTCTCAGGCCGATGTGGGTAACGGTTGCTAACACCTGGGAGGGGGTGGTTGCTAGGATTGCTAGGAGGGAGGAAGGGCAGGGCTGGTTTTGGAAGCGAGGGTTTTTAGTTTGTATTTGGTGCGCTTTTGCTCATTCTCAGCTTTCTTCGTATTTGCATACTATTCTTTCAATAAATCAGTTTTCATAAAAAATCCCCTTGTGAGACTGAGTATGTCAGAATAGGCAATCATTACACCATCTTTCTTTTCCTGGAATAGCACAGGGCCCCCTACTGGGGAATTTGCAGGTTCAATAAATCCCCTGGACAGATTTTTGTCGATGAAGTCCCGTAATGCCTCAAGCTCCTTCTGAGTCATCGGATACATTTTTGGCTTGGGCAATTGAGCATTGGGGACCAACTCTATTGCACAGTCAGTTTTCCAGTGGGGGGGGGGTAGCTGATCTGCTTCCATCTCCCCAAATACGTCTGCAAAGTCTTGGTATTGATCAGGCAAGCCTTCTAAATGTGCCAAGTTAGGGCGCAGCGTGGCAATCGCAGCCCTTCCAACCCCCGCACGTGCAGCTATCTCCACTGTAGGAGCTTGGTAAAATCCATCTGTAAAAGTCACAGTTCTGTGCTCCCAGTTTATATAGGGGCTTCGACAGGTCATCCAGGGGATCCCCAGGATTACCAAGGGGTTGCCAACAGGTGCCACCACGAATTTCAAAGTCTCGTGGTGGCTGCCCATTTGCATTGCCACAGTTCCTGTCCTGATTACCAGGAAACACACTGAGGCGAGGACTTGGTCTCTAATATTTATTATTAGTACTTAACAAGAATCCTAACAAACTGAGAAAGCGTGGGAAAACCCAGCCATATAAACCCCAAAGGTTAAGGCGGTCCCGATCTGTTCTCTTTGAATGGCTGAACAGTTCCTCAGTGCTACGCATGCGCTTGACAGTCTGGGTGAGAGCCCCCTGCTCGCCATCCTTACTCATGACAGTTCCAGTGAAATGGGTTGCCGCCCCCCCCCCCCGCCGTTGAACCATCCAACTGTGTGAAGATCAAAGGCTGCTGGAGGGGGAAGCTAGGCAGGTCCAAAGCAGCAACCAGATCAGGGTGAATTAAACACCTGGAACACCCAGGGTCCACTAAAGCCCATACCTCTGTAGTTTTTGTGCGGGAACCCAATTTCACTTTCACTGCTAAAGTTGGACAGTCAGCACTCACCATAGCATATTCGCGCCCATCCTCCTCCACCTGCCCGCAGGCGCTCTTCATGGCAGGTGTCTGGCGTTTCCTGCTGGCTCCTTAGAGTCGTCTTCAACCTCTTCTGAGGAGTAGATTACTTCCTCAGCGTCGGCTGTACCTTTGGCTGCTGTCATCCGACGTGTGGGGGGGGGGGCGATTTGGCCGGAGGCTTCCCTGCTCGCTCTCCAGCTTTGGCTTTTGAGCAATCAGCTGCTTGGTGGCCCTCCTTTCCGCATCGGAGACACTGACCCCTCACGTAGCGCCGATCTCTCTCCTCATCCCAAGCTCTATAGCTTGGCCGGGCAGCAGTCGTAGCACTTCGGGGTCCCCTCATGGTGGCGGGTGGTCTTTCAGATTTTCTAGTTTGCATGAAGGTATGCTGAGTGTGCTCAGCCTTGCCTGCCAGACAGATCCAGTCGTACAATGACTCTGGGTCGTCTCTACACAACGCCACCGTCGGACGTCCTGGTTGAGTCCCTCTTTAAACCGTTCTATTAGGGTTGACTGAGACCAGTCAGGGATTTTCCCAGCTAGAGCCTTAAACTCTAGGGCGTAATCAGCTACGGACATTTGGCTCTGGGTAAGATCCTTCAGCGCCTTCATGAAATCATCGAAATAATCAAGTGCAGGGGAGTCAACATCACTTAATTGAACATACCAGTCAGCCGCTCGACCCTTCAACTTGGTGGCAATGGCAGTTATCTTAGCCTCTTTGGAAGGGAAGTATGCTCCAAACTGCCTCCTGTAACTTTTAGCATTAGTTAAAAAGAAAGATAACTTTGTTGGATCCCCATCAAACTTGACAGAAAAGTCTCTCACCCCCCCTCTGGTTGGAGAGGAATCGGCAGCTACTTGAGTGGTTGGGCCCCAGGTTACAGTAGCTTTCCCTCTTCAGGGTGGGGACACTGGTGATTGAGCCCTGCGGGGTGGAGATTCATCCCAGAGCCATCTCCCGCCCCGCTCCACCAGCGGTCTGGATGGGAGGATGGGGGATGGTTGCGTGAAGCTGGGATCTTCTCCGTACCTCCCCTGCCCCCCCCCCAATGACAGAGACAGGTTTCTTAGCATGTACTCCATCGATTCTATTTTGGCCTCCATCACTCATAGCCTTTCAGGGGTTTGAGATTCCTCCCTCCCTCGCATGTTAGGCTGTCTCTCTGTTGATACTGTGGTAGATTCTGTGTCTGGGGTCAGCAGAAACCAATACTTCCAGGACCCCTGGGATGTCCCTGGCTGGGGTTCTCCCACTTCATCCCAGGTGATCAACTCTGCGGGCGATTCACTGGGTGCCGGTTGCTCTGGTTCTCCCCCATCGTCAGATTCCTCCACCTCAGGACTGGAACTCGATTCATCCCGGAAATCTGAAGGTTCTGAGGTGAGGCTCAGTTCTCTGCTCTTGACCGTTGACTCGGGCATCAAGCTAGCCGTCTCCTCAAGTCCCCCGGTCGTGAACTTGGACTCGGCCATCGTTAACTATTTTCCCTCACAAGAAACTAATCTTGGTAGGAGCTAACGGTACAACTTTGGTGATTCTCAGCTTTATGTAATGGTTGCCTATTCTAAAACACTATCAGACTCATGAGCAGGAATTCAAAGATATCTGATTTATTAAAGAATAGTATGCAGGATCACAGAGAAAGCTGAGAATGATAAAAGCGCGCCAAATACAAACTAAAAACCCTCGGTGTAAATATCCCTCCCCCCGTAGAATCTTCCCAAGTTCACAATCCCAGGTGCTCCTAACGGTTTCTGATGGTCTGTGGGAAAAGTCCTTGAACAGAGAACATAACCCAAACACATTCCATTGTAATGAACACAGATACAGAGCTTGGTACAAGGTTTCACAGTAGCTCCCTTCCAAACAGAAACGCGCGTCAGCGCCATGGCATGTGAAACATTACGATGTATACTGTACATTGAAACAGTGAACATGACAATATATGTTTTAAGAGTAAAAAAGGTGATAATGAACAAAAACCTAGAAAATGTGCGGCTTTATGCGGACTGTATGCAGATCAGGTTTTGCTCTTCAACAAGTCATTAAACATCTGACTGTAAGAAGGTTTATTGTTAATTTGTTGATTTAGAGAAAACGTGGTAAAGTGAATAGACTTGTCTTACAGGATTTCTACACAGATATAGAATTAGTTGCTGAATATGATAAAAGCGATATACTATGAAAATAAAATGTGTGAGAATATGAAATGTTTGACAAATGATTTATCACTGAGGGAGTAAGATAAGGGTTGTGTACTTTTGCATTGCCTCCTTGGACTGAGAGAGAGTGACTGGTTCAAGGTCACCCAGCTGGTTTTGTGCCTAAGGCGGGACTAGAATTCTCAGTCTCCTGGTTTCTAGCCTGGTGTCTTGACCACGACACCAGTGTTTCTTAAACTTTTTTCCTCCTAGGACCCCTTTCCACTTTTAGAAATTATGGAGGACCTCAAAGAGCTGTTGTTTGTATAAGTTATATTTATGGATATTTACTGTATTAAAAATTAAAATTATCACATTCATAGAATATTTATTGAATCATGTAAAGATAACAATATTAAACCCATTAGATATTAATATAAATACAATATTTTTCATGAAAAAAACTGTATTTTTTAACAAAAAAATAATGAGAAGAGTGTTTTAAATTTTTGCAAGTATCTTCAATCTCTGGCAAATAAGTTTGGTTTTGTGGACCCTTCAGAGGGATTTGGGGGACCAAGGGTTACCAGAGTTTTATAAAAACATGTCTTATTTTAACCTTGATCAAACAAAACAACTTTATATTCCTTCCCTTTATTTCTAACAATCTTGATCTTTAATTCATTCAGATGTCATTTTTTAATTATCCAGTATTTCTGGTTCTAGTATTTCTGCATCAGATTTAATATCTTTTGGATATAGTCTATCCATAGAAGCAGACATCATTGCTGACATTTTTGATACAGTAGCTACTAATTCTTTGAAAATCTTCTGAAGTATTTCTAATAGCATTATGTGTCATTTTGTAAATCTTCACGCTAACTAAAAACCAAAGGCATTCACACTTTTTTTCCTTTTCTGCCTGGAATTGAATCCCTGTCTGGGGTCCAATTTCTGAAATAATAATAGTCTCAAATTTCTGTTTTGACTTAAGATAGACAAAATATTCTGGTTCCCTGCTAAACTAACGGCAGCAAGGTTATTATATGCACAAAGAAATACCTACAACGGAGGAATGGATGGTGAAGATGGCTGAATTTGCAGAAATGGCTAAACTGACTTGTTTGATTAGGGAGGGAACAACTACTTTTCTAAAAGACTGGAAACCCTTTATAGACTTTTTGCTGAAAATGAATAAAAATGAACTGATGATTTCTGGATTTGCTGATTAATAAGGGCAGAATATGGGGAGAACGGAACCATGTTATATAATTTTAAAGAGGAGAAACGGTTTTAAATATGTCTGTGTGAAGAAGATCAGAAGTTTCTTCCTTAACTATCTTTCTGTTTTATTTTCCTTTTTTGCTCTTTATTGCTTTAACACTTTTTTTCTTTATCTTTCCTCTTTTTTAACTCTTTCTTTATATGGTTTTGTGTTTATATTTTTAACTTTGTAAAATATTCTTCAGTAAAAATTATATTAAAAAAAGAAACTTAGCTGAACTTATGATCAATCCTATTGCAAAGTCTGTCTAGCAGTAACATGATTTTCAACAATAGTCGAGGTTCTAATTCTATCAAATCATTTTTCTTCCCCCGCCTTATACATCTAAGGCTTAAAAAGAGGATGATGAAGGAATAGAAATCAGAAGAAAGATCAGGAATCAAAATTTATTTCCACCTTTTCCAGAATTATACATTTTAAATATGAATTTGAGAGAATAGATATTAATTCCTTAATGTCAGAAAAATGTCAGATAATCATCCTAACCAATAGAAAGTCAATTGTTACACAATTTATACTACTTTAAGTATATTGGATTTCCTAATGCTAGGAATTGTCTTAATTAAAATTAAAAGTCATCCAGATAGTATTTCAGATTTGGTATGCCTAAAATTTCATTGTATTTTTGATTTTTTGCTTATTTTGTGTAATAGTTGCTAAGCATGCAAATAAAGCAAATATTTCTTCTCCCTGTTTCCTTGGATATCTCAACAGCTGAAAATTGATGGCAGTATTGTACTTAACTATAGGCTGGAGGTTAAGAGCTTGATACAGAGAATTTTTTAAGCAGTTACTACTTTTTGTGAATGCATTCTTTGCTGTATAATCAAGAAAAATGATATAAAATCGAAATGGAAGAGTTCCTTCTTCCATTTCAGCAATAGTTTCTTCTTTGTCCATACTATAAGAGCCAAAGAAGTTGGAGGGGGTCTGATATGGGGCTGCAGCCATATCACAGTGCCTGTTCACGTGCTTGCTGATGGGGATGCAGTTGGTTTTCTGCTGTTGGGAAATAGATGGTTATGTGGCCATACTTGCCAGCACCCCTCCCAAAACGTGTAGCACTTCTGAATGCTACAGACCTTGGGTACAGCATGACCAATCCCTCTAGTACCCCCCATTGACTTGCAATGTTATCTCAGGCTGCTGAAGAGTTAAGTATACTGCAGCCATGCCTACTGGCATCTTCCCCAAAATGTGGTGTTTTCTCAGGCTGTTTGTGAGTTCCACCATCTAAAAGAATCCCCCTCTTTCCATGGCTATCAGCGGAGCCAGGTCTGGTGTGGCTGAGTTCTCCTTGCCCCCAAAATTGGGGGACACCTAAGTTTACTCTCCTAGATGCCAGGGTTTTGGGCTTGGTGCAACCAAATTCTCCAGTACTAGTGGTAACATAGAGTTCTCCAGTTTCCTTGTGGGCTCTGCTCAATTACCTCCTTATGGAAGCTCCCACCTTTCTCCACCCCAGGCAGTCTATAAAAGCTGACCAAGAAACAGGGTATGTGTGGGTGTTGGAGAGTGAGCTTTAGGACTGGAGTGAGAGGTTTGAAGACAGAAGCAGTATCTTGGAGGTAGTGTCAAGAGTGGCTCAACTGGAGAGCAGGCCCATCAACACCTATAGGACAGCAACATTTGTAGGAGAGGCCAGCAGCCGATACCCAGTGGCCAAGATTAGAAGAGGGCAACAGCTGTTATTCAATGGCCAAAGCTAATCCATGTCCCCTTTGAATTGTGAGTGGGCAACTAGACAGGGTCCCAGGCAGTTGACGAGTGCTTACTCTGGGACCTGGAAATAGACCAACCCTTATGGAACTGGGAAGAACCTGAAGAAGGCTCAGACTGATAGCCAAGTGGCACACCAATTTCCAAAGATTGTAAAATGCTTGCAGGGTCTAATCTGCTCTTTAAAGGATTGGAGTCTCTAGAGATTGGGGAAAGAAGGTGCCAGAGGAAAAAATTCCTGGCAGCTTATCAATAAAGTTCCCTGATTGTGAGTTTAGACCCATTTTAGTCTGTCAAGCCATCCAGACAAGAACCTGTGACACTTCCAGTTTACCATCATGTATTTCCCTGCCCTGTGGCACAAAGTTTTAATTGATTTCAAAAAGAGTTACACGTGTATTGCAGTGAAGTAGATTTTTGAGTAAAAAAACAGAAAGAAAGAGACAGAGGGAAACCAGAAGGCAGCCAAATGTAGATTATTGGTGCTAGTATGAGAAAAAAGCCATAGAGATCTACCTTCAAATTCCCATTCAGCCACATAATTTATTGATGATCTACAGTTAGTAATTCTTTCTTAGACTAAGAGAATCAAAGACTCAAAGGGTTCTTCTGAGCATAAAATGGAAAGGAATGAGGGCCACATAATATTCCCTGAAGCTCTTTGAAGGAAGTTTGGGATAAACATATAAATTAAGAGTGTATTGTTGCATTTTCTTTCAACAATTATCCGTGGTTAATTTCTTGATGATTTACAATTTCAGGACTGCATTTTCTTACAAGAGTTTAAAATGGTCTATAATTAGTACAACTGATAACAAATAACATTAGGGCATAAATTAGTCCATTTAATCTGGTTTTTAAAAATATAACTTACTGTTATAATTAGAAACCTATTAAAATCTGCTGAAATATTTTGCTCTGACATCTAGGGCTGGAAATCAACATTCATGATGTTGATATTTGTGATTAACACTGTTAACAGTATCTGTAATTGCTGTAACTAATGGTCACCATCCAGTGATGGATTGAAGTAAATGATAGTCAGCTTCAACATTTTATTTTGGGTTGTAACTGTCAGCAGTATCCCTTTTGAATGATCACCAGTGCTGTGTAAGTAGAACAACAGCTTTCTCTAGGTAGTGCAGCTCTAAAAGCTACTGTTAAATTCAAACCAGAAATAAAGGGCACATGTTTTTGAGAGGCTGTCAGGCTTTCAAGGCTATGTGAGTTTCAAGGGCAGTAGCGTTAGCTTGGGGAAAAGGGGTGGTCAGGACTTCTCTTGAGAGTTTCTGTGTACATGATTAGTTTTGTAAGTGTGTGTATGCATAGCAACAAAAGACTCAGGTGCCCTTCTTGGTCTATACACCAGGAAAATGTAAGACAGCAGTCCTCTAATAAGATAATAAGTAGTACTGTTCTCAAATTCATGAAGCATTTGTACTGAACAGGAAGGAGACATACGGCATATATTTTTATTAAGTAACTGCTATACAGGAATATCTAGCCAGCTGTGAAGAAAATTAAGCATTCATTTTAAGAGATGTAGGCTTTCATTGAAGTAATGAGGAGTGTCACACCTGGGGATGGGGGGGGGGGTTCCCAGGACCCAGCCAAACTTCAGCATTCAAAGTCCTTCATGTTAACCAAGTTTTGTGACATAACTCAAAGATAGAAAATCTTAGTTTCAGCCATACATGGCTAATCCTTTAAGGAGCATTTAGATTATTTGTCAGAAAAACAAACAGATCCTCCTTCCCTCTTTCACCTGCCTGCAAAGATTTCAGAAAAAAGGATGAAATACAGCAATTTTATTTATAGCTTTCTTGCTCTACATTCTGAGCTTAACTAGTTCTCTGCTTGCAAAGGACAGTTTGGGTTACTATTATGAGGAGTGTGGCCAATGTAAGCTGTATTTAAATATATATATAGCTATTCTTAAATTCTCCCTTAGAGTTAATGGAGAACATTCATTCTGTTAGCTGGCAATCTCTCTTGGCTAGCAGAACACTGATTTTCTTTTTTGGACTTTCTCAAATCCTCTTCGACACGATCCCTTGAGCTTTGGTCTGCCACCATGTTTGGGAAGTTTTTTTCACCCAGGAATTCTTTGGTGGTTTTTGATCCATTAACTCGTCTATCTGGGAGATCATGTGCCCAGACGACAAGTAGAGTTTAGCTGCTCTGCTCTGTCACAAGGAATGTTTAGAATGGAAGCCAGAGACGTGTGTGTGTGTGTGAGAGAGAGAGAGAAAAAAAACAGGCAAAGGTGGTTGCTTTAGTAGGATCCAAGCCCTGGTCATTTTTCTCTGGACTGGTATTCTATTGCAATGCAATGGCCACATCTTGACTGTTCTGACTACCACCACAATGGACAGTGTTGATGGAAGCCGGCTTTCTTTTCCTACCTTGCCCTTGATTGTCCTCCTCACCCTGATAGAATTTCAGCAATATAGTACTTTCCTAGCTTTTAAAAATTCACATTTAGGCTTATTAGAAGAGCGTGTTTCTACTGTTTTGGACTACAATTTTCACATCTAGCCAGTACATTCAATGATGTGTTATTTGGAGATAATGAGAATTCTAGCCTAGCACATCTCAAAGGCATTAGATGGGGAAGGTTTTATTTAAAAATGGGTTTATTGTAATGGCAAAATAATACAGGGAAATGTAGTTCTGTATAAGTGCTATGAATTTCTTGTTAGAAATAATTTTATTATGGTAGTATGAAACTACCGTTATTTGTAGGTGTTTTTGTTTGAAGTCATTATGGTTAACTGGTTTTAATCTTTTTTTTTTAAGTGTGGACACATATTTTACAAAACTTACCAACAGCTTTTTCTTTAATTTGCTAATAGAAAAGATTTTTAAAATAATCTGTTCTGCTAAATGATATTAATTGAACACTACATGTTTAATTTGTATAAGTTATTTCACTATTACCTCTATAACAGATTTGCTGAGGCTTGCACCATGGAAGAGTGTAGTTCTGAAATTTCCTGTCCTAGAAGACCTTTGGATACCACATCTTGATTCCAATTCTTTGGAGTAGTGGCTTGGTAATTCCTGTTGCTACCACCTGTTTTTTTTTAAGCCTTATATGGCATCTACCCCCTAATCCTAGCATGTGAGAGAGATAGGGTTCTCACGTCCAGTGCTGTCTTTCTCAAGATTAAAAAATAAAAATGCAGAAATTGAAGTAATTTCACTATTGCCACCCTCTACCCATGTAACATAGTGACTAGAGGATTTAGCCTTTCCTTCTCCTCTTTGGGAGATAAACCAAACTCAGTTCTGACTGCTGCAAATAGAGGTCTCTGCCAAGATCTCCAAAAAGATACTGGAAATGTTCAAAATATTATTACAGATCACAGGAGATTCTTTCCCTTTCTCTCCCTCTCCAAGAACATAGCCTGAAATAGAAATGAAACCCAAATCATGCAGTTTCTCAGAAGCTATTGGGGAGATGGAAGACCTTGTTCCTTACTCAGCCTCTTTCTCTGGACTTTTCTGGGGATTTCCCCTTTGTTTAAAAAGGACCATTTTTCCTATCACTAGCAGAGAGAGGAATCTTATGTCTACCTCATCCAAACCTTTTTTTTTTTTAGCAGAAACTCTTCTGGAACATCTGCAACATAGCATTGACCTTCATTGCAAGAATAGGTATTTTTTAAAAAGAACCTTAAAGTTTTAGTGCCAGAATTTGTAATAATAGTTAGGCACTCTTTTAAAGGTTTCCATAATTCAAAAAACTTAAATCTACAGCCTTTTGTGTATTTTTTATAACTACCTTCTCCTTTTTTCAACCCTTTCTGTGAACTTAATCTTTCGTCCTTGATTTATTTCCCTGTGAAGCTGTTTCTAATTTTTCAGTTTCTCGTCATGCTGGAAAGCTTGAATATTTTTTTTAATGTTATAATGCTTGTTAGATCTTTCTTAACAAAAGTTTTAATTAAGATTTTAGATTTTTTCCTTTGCATATTCTCCTCTGTCAGACTGAAAGGCTAAAATTTCCTTGTGTGATTAAAGAAAGTTATGAGACACAAAATCAAGAATAATTTGTGTCCTTTTCTCATTTTCTTCTGTCTCTTTTTTACATGTAGTACAATTCTAGTACATTGAGTTCAATAAGCCTTTCTCCCAGGTAAACCTGCAGTCTTAATGATAAAAGATTGGCATGACTATATTTCTGTAGATGTTAAATAAACTCTCTTTAAAAGTGTTTATTTTCATGATTAAATAATGAATTATTATATTTGCAAAATCAGAGCAGAAGCTTCAAAGCAAAAAAGTGTTATACAGTAACAGTGTTATACAGTTATACAAAATGAGCTAAAAGAGGCATCCTAGTCAACTGATTTAATAATTGCTAAGTAAAGAATATGGGCCCACACAAGATGTTGGAAACTAGACTTAACATGAGTAAGGATAAAACACAGAGACAGTGCCACTCTGTAATAAAGAAGTTGTTAGTCTATAGAACCATACAACAACCTTTATTCCTGAGGACACTGAGGTAGATAGGATTAAGGAAGGTTTGCCCTATTTACCTGAAAGGAAGATGGCTGTGAGTTTAAGACGATTTTCTCATTCTGCAAAGGAAGAGTGGACAGGGTTAGACACTTGCATCCACAGTCATATTCTTGGTGAATCTTAAACCCCTCCCATTTCAAAAATAATTTAGAAAAGCACAGATATTTGCTTTTGTGTGGCCCCTGATATTGTAGCTGATGCTGCATACAACCCTAGAGCTGAAAATATTGCCTATCTCTGATTTAAAACAAAAACAAAACTGATCTCTACTAAGTATAATAAACAGATATATTGCCAGTAAATAGAATTGGCCACCTAATTACTACAATTCGCAATTGGCTGAAATTCTCTTCAGCCAAAATACTTAAGAGATTTTGAAGGATGTGTGAAAAGTTTTTAAAAAAATCCAGTGGTTAGGCACATTTCTTGATTTTACTTACAATAAAGCAAACACAGACATTTTTCCATAATTCCTGAACCCTAAATATCCATCTGCACGCAGTCTAAATCTCTTTCTCACCATTGTAATTCTCATAATATTAGACAATTGATTCACAACCACTCCTTAGTTCAACTATTCCATACTCAGTAGCTACTTGACCATTTGAAACTGTAAACAGGAATCCTACTGAAAAGCCCAGCACACTGTGCTGTGACTAATGTCTGTGTTACACAGGTCAAAGAGCAACATAACACACATTCATTACTATATAAAGTACCACACTATAAGAGAAAGTTGAACTGCAGAATAGAGCCCTAGAGCAGCCGGGTTGCAGCTTTTTGTACATCTTGCTCTTTCCTTTGTTTCAGCATTGACCTAGTTCATTAATGTTAATTTTATTAGTGCATTTGCTTAGTTTCTGCAACTATTAAACGCTTTTAGGGGCTTCATAATTTGATTTTGTCAATGCCAGTTTTTGCATGATACAAGCCCAATTATTGTTGCCTGAAAGCAGTTTTTATTCTACCCAGATATATCTTACACAGATAAACCAAATTATGTATTTGTAAACTTATGCTTGAATCATTTGGTTATATGGTAAAAGCTTATTTTACAGAAAAGTGCTCAGCAATGGTACATTTGTCTTTTGGTTTTCTCTAGTACCAAACTGGCAGTCTTCTCTCCCCTTTCAGCCCTAACTAGGAAGCAAGAAGAGAATAAATATATAATAAGAACGAATTAATAACTTGCTACATATGTCTTTCATCTGCAGAATAGGACTAATATTTTTTTGCTCTTGGTTTATTGTGTAGAGGGGCATGGAGATAGCCTTGAAGAAAGTATAGGGCAGCTGTTGCAGAAACTTCAGCTTAGCCAAGGAAGACAGAAAGGGGTAAGGAAGAAATTTAAGATTGGCCCACCTTGAATCTCTTGGACATAAGAGGGAAGGAAAGAAAAACACTGTCAAGTTTTCAAGATACTATAGCCTATATCAATAAAGTAGAGTTCTAGTATTTCTTGTGGTATCTGTTTCCTGACCTAGTTTACCCCAAAGGGCTGACAATTAAGCCATTCATTTGCCTTTCCAAAATGATTTACCCTTTAAAATGGGAGGATTGTCTGAATGATAAATGATAAAGGAAGCAGATCAGGGTTTTTGGATTTTTATTCATGCTTTTGGCGGCGGGGGGGGGGGAGAATAATTTCAAATTCAGAATAATCTTCCTTTTGCCCCATCCAGAATCTTACAGCCAACCTGCATTATTGCTTTTATTAGCCTTTGCTACCTGTATGCCACGCTATCATCTTTTGCAGTAATTTCTGGTCTTCTTAAGTATGTGATCTATGTTTAAGAATAGCATAATGTGAGGAAAAAGATGAATTCTGATGTGTACAGCTCCTTTTCCATGGAAACCAAAAATACATTTTTTTCTTAGAAAGGAAGTTGTAATGTTTGAATTTGCAGCTCTCATATTACTTGGTTCATTTAAGCTGGATGAGTATTCTAGGAGTCGCCATCCTAACCCAGGTGAAAAACACCAAGATGGAGAAAGTTAATGCAGAATAAAACAGCTCTGTTTTTCTCCATTATAACATTATATCTTATTTCCATGAAATAAATTTAAGAGCATATAATTGAGACTATGGGTGTATTGGGTTGAATGTTAAAATAATAATCTATAATACTTTCCCAGGAAAGAGTCCAGGAGGAATTCAACACAGAGAAATTTTCTTCTGAATAGTCATGCTTAAAATTATGCTCCATGGGTCTTCTCATCTGAGGCTGCTGTTTGGCCTCATATTAATTGACCTCTGCCTGTAGTGACAAAAAGCAGTATTATACATGCTGGTAGTGATTTAGTAATGTCTTTGTAATGTAATGGAAATAATCTCAGTTGATCTATAGTCCTCTGAATCAAAACCAACTTAAATCAATGAGTGATACTAGGAAAGAAAAATGACTTATTTAGGGCACAGCGGCTTAATGAGAAAGCAAATTTCTCAATTGAAAAGATTTCAGCTTCAATCTCTAGCATCTTTATTTAAATGAATTTTAGGTAACAAGACCACTTTCAGAGACTCTGGAAACTTCCTGCTACACAAAATAGGTAGCATATGGCTAGAAAGGTAAACCAGAAGTTAGAGTTGTGCAGTATGTCTGCTACAAATAGCCATCATGGAGATTTGAGCTTTTGTCTATACATAGGTGTTTGTTGGGGCAAGGGTGGGCAAATGACAGAACATACATCACAATGCAAGCCATTATGTACTTATGACCAATATTGTGATAATATGTGATGCATATTTTGTCTTTTTTTTGGTCATCACAGTTTGTACTGAATGCCTAAGTAGCAGTAACCTTTCCTGCAAGAGACAAATTCCCTAAAATTCTTGTAGTCATAATTACAGTACTTGGTGCCCAATATATGAATACCTATAAGAAGTACATATAAGAAACTAATATATACCACCACAGAGAGTAGTTGTAACTAAACTTACCTAATATTATAGATAAATCATAATTATAAGTAAGTTTAGAGACTTGATATGAATTACTTACAGACTGTCATACCTAGTTAGTACATCTTTGTTAAGCTTTTGCAGAAATGCAAGAAACAGCAAACTGGAAAGGATGCTTAATAAAGCAATCAACTTTCAAAACAGCTTTTCTTTCTAACTTGTTTTGGACACTTTCTGAAATCACCAACCTAAAGGTAAGTTGACAAAATAGATTGAGGACAGCACAGAATGAAGAATTAAAACCAGACATTACTTTCATGGCAGGATATACAGGGGTTTTACAGGAAACCAGATCCCTAACATCTCTGCAGTCCCAGTAAAAAGTAATGAATAATATAGATAATTTGAAATCAAAACCTAGAAAGCTGAGCACAACCTAGCATCGTATGTGATATAAAAGGTAATATATATCCTGATAAAGAGTAAATTCTTTAAATTTGGGGAGTTTAAGGAAGTTTGTTGATTGTGAAAAAGGGTTTTGGTTTTTGGTATTCCTGAGTCTCCAGATTATTAATAATGAGGCTTCTTTGAAGAAAAACTAAGCATAATTCATATACTTGATAATGTTTCTTGGTATGTGAGTTTACAAAGGTACATTATGTTATTCTTCTGGACCACATTAATCCAGCCATTCTGAGGGTGGTGTGGTGGTTTTCTGAACTGGAAACAGTTTGCAGTATTCTGGACCTCAAGGATTCAGATTGCTTTGGAGGTCTAATTTCAGGAAAACCAGTGAGCCACCCTTGGATAGTTGGCTTGGCATGTCCTGGAAGAAAAACAGTATGGTTACCAGTATGGTAGGTTTGGCACATCCCTAATTTTAATTAATAAATATATTTTGTTTTGTTTTATTTGTATCTTAGCTTTTTCATACATAGAGCAGGTACATCATGTGATCTCAAATTTTATACATAACTCCCTAAAAGATAATATTGCGAAAAGCTTTCCTGTATAGGCTAAATTTAAGTTTTCCATTGCTTTAAATTCCTCTCCTATATACTCTATAATTGAGCTTTTGGGGCCAAAAGGTTAGTGCCAGTTGTTGGGATTTTTGTTGGACAAAAGATTGTCCTTCCTAACTGAAAAACAAGCAGGCAAGATAGAATGAGCCCCAGCAGTTATTATCCTAGAAGGGTTTCAAGTTAGCATTCCTTTCCAAAGGGCACACAAGTAAAATGTTTGTTCCAAAGGACACCAACTCAAATGTTGTTCTGATATTTTATAACTAAATAAATCTGCATGTATATTTGGTTAGCCTAGCACACAATTAGCACAGGACTTAATCAATTGCCTAATTATTTTTGTTGATGCCCAACAATAATCCCTAAGCAGTTATGGTGCAAAGCTCACTGCTTCACATGGTATGTTCTATTTTCTAATCCTGTTCTCCAAACATAAGCCAGCTTGTTTCAGACATTTTTGAAAAATCAGATGTTGTCATACAAGCTGCCAGTTTATGGTTGGAAGTATTCCAGTTATAATTATATTGTGATATACAGTTTTTACTCTCAACAGTTTGTTAATCCTGAATTCACTAGGTCCAATTGTTAATTTAGCAGCTGCCAAGGAAGCATCTAGAATAAATAAAGGAGCTCATACTGGACTTACAATGCTTGACAAAGTCTTTGCTTTTGATCAGTTGTTTTCTAAGGAAGCCTCTGTTTCCAGAGAAAGAGATCAATGAAAGAACACTAAGCAATGACAAAGTTTTTCTTAGAAACAACTTTTCCACTATTCCATGCATTGTACGTATGAGTGTTGGATATCTTCTAGGAACCTGCTCCCACCTTCAGAGCTAGAGACAAAACCATGTGCTTCTGTTCCTGACAGGCACTCTAAATCTAGAGCAACACAGTGGCCGGCTACCTATCACATACAGTATCTGCCTGTGGCTTTTGGTATCAAAAGCCCTTAGAGCAGGAATAATGTGGAAAGGGAGATAAATGATAAAATCCTTCCAGGAGGTCTGGAAGTATTCTATTTACTTTTGACCAGAATCCTATCATGCTGTGGGTATGGCTCCAGGCTCCTTAACACATCAATTTGGAAAGAAGCCATTACATTTCTCCTCCAATGGATTCATCTCCATATCTATTTAGAGATTCATAGTCATCTAGAATAGATTTGTGGGGGGAAGAGTATAAAGAATCCATTCAGTTATTAAATCAGCATCTTCCAGTGCAATTACAATATTAAACTGGACTTCTTTAACAAGTAAAAGTTGTGTTCATGAAGCAAAATTTGAACAAATTGTGTCAGTGTGTGTGCATATACAAACATGGAACATTTTTATATCTCCCATCCTAAACCCAACAGAATTGTTCATTTCACATTACTGTTACTGTCTCAGAGTTCTCTATTTATATATTTTTGAAGTGTCACTCTCAGCCCTTGATGCAACTGGAAGCTGTTTCAGCCTTGAGGCACTGTTATTTATATAAAGAGGTATCATGTTTTATTTTGAGTGACAGAATCTCTCTTTTTTTCCATATACAGTAATAATAAATGCTCATTGTTTGAAGATCCATCAGTGTACTAAATGGATGGACCTTAGACCCAAAGAATAAGCAGTCCTAAGTACACCCACCATTGGAAAACTTGTGTTTTAAGCCTTATAGGATGTATTTAATACAGCCTATTAAATATAGGGAAATATATCCATCTACATGCATACATGCACTCACATTCTACAGCAGAAAGAAATACAGATACCCAGCAAACTGATTTTATGAATGAGTCACAGTTCTCCAAGTCCCAAAACAACATTGCAGCAACATCCATACAAAAGAAGAAGGTGACCCTGACTTCTGCAGAAATATAGTGGAAAAAACCTATAATGGACACCTGTTGTTGTTATGCTCCGTTGAATTGTAACTGATTCCTGGTAACTGTACGTATAAAAGCACTGTCTGTTGCCTCATTATACAATTGTTGCAGGTGCATTTCTGTAACATCCAATATTCCATCTATCCACCCCATGCATTGTTGGTTTCTTCTCCTTCCATCCACCTTGGCCAGCATTATCATCTTTTCCATAGATACTTCAGGTCCCTCATGATGTATGCAAAGTATGATCATTTATTTTCCATGATCCTTGCTTCCAGTGAGCATTCAGACTTGATTTCCTCTAACACTGAATGGTTGGTTCTCTTGGCTGTCCAAAAAATATGAAACAGGCTTCTTTTTTTCGCAAACCCCAGAAACAGCCAAATAGAGGAAGGTCAGTGACCACCAAATGCTGACTGGAGGAGGATGAAAATAACACACCTTGTTATTTTGGTAGGAGAAATGAAGTGAAACATCATAGAGGTTATGACTGATTGGAAAAATAAGAGGGAACACTCCACACTGCACTTGCTTGTCATATTGCAGAAGATGAATAGTTTTGTTAATTGATGAAGCAAATTAGATGTCTACATTTTCCATATGTATATGTATATATGTATATATATACTGCTTCAGCAAAGGATCGTTACCTTGTCGTGGTGCTGGAGCTTGAGCACCTCAATGATGCCATGAGCTAAACCGTGAAGGGCCACCCAAGACGGGAAGGTCATGACAGAGAGGTCAGACTAAATGCGATCCCTGGGGAAGGTAATGGCAACCCACCCCAGTATTCTTGCCGTGAAAACTAAATGGATCAGTACAACCAGAGATATGTCGGTATACCATCGGAAGGTGAGACCCCCAGGTCGGAAGATGGTCAAAATGCTACTGGGGAGGAACAGAGGATGAGCTCAACTAGCCCCAGACGTGATGACGCAGCTAGCTCAAAGCCGAAAGGACGGCTAGCGGCCGACGGTGCTGGTGGTGAACGGCGAATCCGATGTTCTAAGGATCAACACACCATTGGAACCTGGAATGTAAGATCTATGAGCCAGGGCAAATTGGATGTGGTTATTGGTGAGATGTCAAGATTAAAGATAGACATTCTGGGCGTCAGTGAACTGAAATGGACTGGAATGGGCCACTTCACATCAAATGACCACCATATCTACTACTGTGGACAAGAGGACCACAGAAGAAATGGAGTAGCCTTCATAATTAATAGTAAAGTGGCTAAAGCAGTGCTTGGATACAACCCAAAAAACGACAGAATGATCTCAATTCGAATTCAGGGCAAGCCATCTAACATCACAGTGATCCAAATATACGCCCCAACCACAAATGCTGAAGAAGCTGAAGTAGAGCAGTTCTATGAGGATCTGCAGCACCTACTGGACAACACGCCTAAAAGAGATGTTATTTTCATCACAGGAGACTGGAATGCTAAGGTGGGCAGTCAAATGACACCTCGAATTACAGGTAAGTATGGCCTGGGAGAACAAAATGAAGCAGGACATAGGCTGATAGAATTTTGCCAAGACAATTCACTCTGCATAACAAACACTCTCTTCCAACAACCTAAGAGACGGCTTTGTACATGGACTTCACCAGATGGACAACACCGAAATCAGATTGATTACATCCTTTGCAGCCAAAGGTGGCGGACATCTGTACAGTCGGTAAAAACAAGGCCTGGAGCTGACTGTAGTTCAGATCACGAACTTCTTCTTGCACAATTTAGGATCAGACTAAAGAGATTAGGGAAGACCCACAGATCAGCTAGATATGAGCTCACTAATATTCCTAAGGAATATGCAGTGGAGGTGAAGAATAGATTTAAGGGACTGGACTTAGTAGATAGGGTCCCGGAAGAACTCTGGACAGAAGTTGGCAGCATTGTCCAGGAGGCAGCAACAAAATACATCCCAAAGAAAGAGAAAACCAAGAAGGCAAAATGGCTGTCTGCTGAGACACTAGAAGTAGCCCAAGAAAGAAGGAAAGCAAAAGGCAACAGTGATAGGGGGAGATATGCCCAATTAAATGCAAAATTCCAGAGGTTAGCCAGAAGAGATAAGGAATTATTTTTAAACAAGCAATGCGCGGAAGTGGAAGAAGACAATAGAATAGGAAGGACAAGAGACCTCTTCCAGAAAATTAGAAACATTGGAGGTAAATTCCAGGCAAAAATGGGTACGATCAAAAACAAAGATGGCAAGGACCTAACAGAAGAAGAAGAGATCAAGAAAAGGTGGCAAGAATATACAGAAGACCTGTATAGGAAGGATAACAATATCGGGGATAGCTTTGACGGTGTGATCAGTGAGCTAGAGCCAGACATCCTGAAGAGTGAGGTTGAGTGGGCCTTAAGAAGCATTGCTAATAACAAGGCAACAGGAGACGACGGCATCCCAGCTGAACTGTTCAAAATCTTGCAAGATGATGCTGTCAAGGTAATGCATGCTATATGCCAGCAAATTTGGAAAACACAAGAATGGCCATCAGACTGGAAAAAATCAACTTATATCCCCATACCAAAAAAGGGAAACACTAAAGAATGCTCAAACTATCGAACAGTGGCACTCATTTCACATGCCAGTAAGGTAATGCTCAAGGTCCTGCAAGGTAGACTTCAGCAATTCATGGAGCGAGAATTGCCAGATGTACAAGCTGGTTTTAGAAAAGGCAGAGGAACTAGGGACCAAACTGCCAATATCCGCTGGATAATGGAAAAAGCCAGGGAGTTTCAGAAAAACATCTATTTCTGTTTTATTGACTATTCTAAAGCCTTTGACTGTGTGGACCATAACAAATTGTGGCAAGTTCTTAGTGGTATGGGGATACCAAGTCATCTTGTATGCCTCCTGAAGAATCTGTATAACGACCAAGTAGCAACAGTAAGAACAGATCATGGAACAATGGACTGGTTTAAGATTGGGAAAGGAGTACGGCAGGGCTGTATCCTCTCACCCTACCTATTCAACTTGTATGCAGAACACATCATGCGACAAGCTGGGCTTGAGGAATCCAAGGCTGGAGTTAAAATCTCTGGAAGAAACATTAACAATCTCAGATATGCAGATGATACCACTTTGATGGCTGAAAGCGAAGAGGAACTGAGGAGCCTTATGATGAAGGTGAAAGAAGAAAGTGCAAAAGCTGGTTTGCAGCTAAACCTCAAAAAAACCAAGATTATGGCAACCAGCTTGATTGATAACTGGCAAATAGAGGGAGAAAATGTAGAAGCAGTGAAAGACTTTGTATTCCTAGGTGCGAAGATTACTGCAGATGCTGACTGCAGTCAGGAAATCAGAAGACGCTTAATCCTTGGAAGAAGAGCAATGACAAATCTCGATAAAATAGTTAAGAGCAGAGACATCACGCTGACAACAAAGGCCCGCATAGTTAAAGCAATGGTGTTCCCCGTAGTAACATATGGCTGCGAGAGCTGGACCATAAGGAAGGCTGAGCGAAGGAAGATCGATGCTTTTGAACTGTGGTGTTGGAGGAAAATTCTGAGAGTGCCTTGGACTGCATGAAGATCAAACCAGTCCATCCTCCAGGAAATAAAGCCAGACTGCTCACTTGAGGGAATGATATTAAAGGCCAAACTGAAATACTTTGGCCACATAATGAGAAGACAGGACACCCTGGAGAAGATGCTGATGCTCGGGAGAGTGGAGGGCAAAAGGAAGAGGGGCCGACCAAGGGCAAGGTGGATGGATGATATTCTAGAGGTGACGGACCCGTCCCTGAGGGAGCTGGGGGTGTTGACGACCGACAGGAAGCTCTGGCGTGGGCTGGTCCATGAAGTCACGAAGAGTCGGAAGCGACTAAACAAATAAACAACAACAATATATATACTGAAAACTTTAGGGAAGATTTCAATAGGAACTAGGATCTAGACTTATTTGTCATTTGTGCTGCTCTGGTAGATTATAATTAGCTGGCTTCCTCTGTTACTACCTGAATATTTTTCTATAAATAAGATTGACAGTTCACATAGATGCCATCTTTTCTCATACAAGTCAATAAGGGTGAGAGAGTAGCCCAAGAGTCAACTCATCTGTTTGAAAACCTTATTGGTCCTAAACCTTGAAAAGATGTATCTAATTTGCTACCATTCTTAGTTTGGGGAGAGAGGGGGAACAGAAGAAAATGGTGGTTCATCTTAGTAGAAGCGCCTTAGTACAATTGTGCCCAGCACCAAATAGTGCTACAAGAAGCAAAAAAGTGGGATGGCAGTAGCAGAGATCTCAGGGAACTATTATTCTAGGCTTGCCTTAAATCTTGCTTGCCATTTATCAGGCTATGTTTCATAGGTATTATATTAGAGAACTGAGCTAAGCACTTCAAATACCCCTGAGGCCCAATCAACATCAGTAAATAAAAATTGTACAATCACAGCCCATATTTTTTTCTTCTCAAAGAAAATCTTTCCCTGTATTAACCCTATGTATATATGTAGAAAGGGAGTCATGACATTTATAAGCATGTAATCCTTTACCTTGCCTTTATATACAGTACAATCTAAAGACTTGTTCAGGTCATCATCTTGCTGAATTTTCCACTGCATGTAGTGATCTTGAGAAAAATGCATTTCCCAAAGGCTATATAGCAAGCAGATGCTGGAAGATGACTTCAGAGATCTTCACACTCTCCCCACCCCCCACCCCTTCTGCTTGCTATGGTTTTCTAACCTCTGATTCCTAGCTTTTCGTATTAATTCAGGTCAAAAGCAGGAGGAAAGGGGCAGGTATTAGCTGAATCAATTGGCAGGTGGGAGATTTAATGATTCACGGAAGGAAGGTTAGTTTATATTTGTACTGGGTCAGAAATAAACCAAGTAACCTCCTATCTGAGAGGAAAATAGTTCAACTTAGTCTTGGATCAACTGAATTTAAGCTGTAGAAGGGACCTTGCACATCACTGTTTTGGTAATAGGTATTAAAACAGAGTTTTGAGAGTACACTATGATGACATTGCAAGCAGGGACAGAGTTTTAATTGTATTTTCTTTAATTTGTCTGGCTGTTTCACAGCTAAAGAACAATTTTTGATCTATGTGAAAGAGAAAATGATGGTTTGGGCACACCTTTAGGGCTAACTGAAATGTGAACTGAGTTGTTCTCTAGAGACATCCACCACAAATTTCATTGTGTGCCCTCCTGTAACCTTCACCTCAAGGTTTCTCAACCAGTACTAAATCAACATGAAAATAGATGAGGCCAAATAAGGAATAGTTAAGACACTACAGAGTGGTAGAACAATCTATTGGTTAAATACCTTATAGATAGCCAAAGGGTATCTTCAACAGTGAAGTTTAAATAAGGTTGTGTTAAAATCAGTTCTACTGTAAATGTGAAAATTGTATTGGTTAAATGATACAATTCATTTTTCTACCCTGCATTTTATCCCACATTTACATCATTTTTTGGCACTAACGCACATAAAGAGAAGCTGAGTGGACCTCATGACAATTATATAAAGTCTGAAATGATGTCCTTTGCCTTAATAAATAGACATTGGTATTTATCTCTGATTTGATGTTCCATTTAAAAAACAAACAATTAGTTTGTTTTCGATTACTGTTATTTTCATGATACGAATGAAGCAGGTTCATCTTAAGGCAGCCAAATCCTTTTTTTCATTTGCCTTTGAGGACAAATGACTCAAAGTTACTGTAAAATGAGGCTGCCATGTACCAAGTCAGATCTTTGGCACACCAGAGGGGATCATCCTGTCCACCCCTAGGGCAGCATAGGTTCAAAAGTTCAAAGGCTGCATGCCAGCTGTCAAGATACAGAGATGGGTTTATATATGCACATACATCATTTCCCCCTTCCTTCTCCCTAGCTTATTAGCATTGTGAATACTAGTCAGTACTTTTTTCAGCTGTTCCTAATGTTAATCAGCAGGTCAGCAGGAAGAAAGACATTATGTGCGGTTTAGAACAGAGAACCATTAATAGAGCCTCCCTGTCCTGGAGCTTTTAGTGCTGATCAGCTTGGAAGTAGACTTCTAGGCCATTGAAATGGTCACAGGCTATACACAGGTATAGCTTTTTGAGATAGGCTTTTTAGGAGAAAAAATGGCCTGGCCAAATAAATGGTCCAAAACAAAGTTCAGGATTCAAATACAAAGGAAGTATCCATCAAAGAAAAACTTGTGTGTGGGGGGAGGGGGTGTTCCTCTTGTTTATAGCAAGCAATTCATAATCTGTAGTTGACGCTTTTAAAGCTAACTTCTCAAAATCACACCCAAGGCACACGGTGGAGTGGATCTTACAAAGATGTAACTGAGTAAGCAGGACATTACCTGGAAGGAGTTCTATTTCTCATGCATTTTTTGGCCCTGTGGTTGCTTGGAGTATACCCTTTGCCACCTAGGCTTCCTAGAGCTTAGTGGTTAATGAGCTGAAAGTTCAGTCTCAGAAGGGGAAATCCATGTATCCCAAGGGAGCAGGAATCCTTCATCTCATGGTTTCCAGAAATAACTTATGGGTTTACCTCAGGATGCTATAAATCATTCTCAGAAGAGCAGATGCCAAGAAAACTAAATGTAAACTTGTGTGTGTAGGACATTTACTCTGTTATTTACTATGATCCTTTCCTCAAAGGTTTCCATGTTGCTCTCTTTCTGGTTTCCCCAAAACATAAATAGTAAGTTACTCCATGCTATTATAGCTTATTTTCTTGCCTGAGTTTTCACTTTGGGGTGGTGTAGAGAGCCAGGGAGATGGCCTTGAGGCTAATATTCAGAAACAGTTAAAGTAAACAAAAAGGACAGAAGTATTCCATAAGTTATGGGAAGGGAGATAGTATTAAGAAATGACTCAGGCTGACTTTTCCCTGACTCATTGGAATAAACAAGGGAGGGAAGAAAAGTCTCAATCAGACTTGCAAGAGTTTGTTGTTATAGCCTATTTTAATGAAGTGTAGTTCTAGTCTTCCTGTGGAGTTGGTTTCCTGATTTAGCCTGCCTTGTAGGGCTGACAGTTGGTAGGATTTCTTGTTCTCCAAGCTGTTTCTGCTATATTGTCTAGCATTTATTTAACCCTCTGTTTTACCACAATATATGCATGAATCTAATTAAATCATCCTACTAATATGTCACCAGTAAACTTAAGTGAATAGGATTGGCATGCATAAAGAATACTCATATACCTTTTCATATTTAATCTGGCATCAGTAAAGACTTAAAGTTATGGAAATGAAGCCTTAATTGATTGATCATTTTGAGGTTCCATTATAGTTTTATTAATAGTCTAATTCTGATGAGGGATGTTGCTTTTCATGCATAAAATTATGTTAAGTAAGACTAGGTTGTTATTCAGATATTGAATACTGTTTGTTGAGCTGTTTTGAAAGGTCAAGACTAAAGCTGAGTCAGGAAAGAAGAAAAGAGTGAAAAATTGTTGGCAGCACACTTCTCTGCATATGGGAAGTAGCTAATTGCCTAAACAAATATACTTTTGAAAGACAGTTTTTTACTTCTAAGTCTTCTAAGTAATGGTTCTACCTTTACCTTATTATTTCTTAGGATAACTTACATCTTTTTATATTTACAACTACATGTGCATAGTGGTAGCTGTATATGACTGTCAGTTGAGGTTAGTGGAATATGACCTTTTTGTTAAATACTTATTATTTATTTAGAACATTTGTATAGCTGCCCATCTTAAAACAACTCTGGGCTGCTTACAACCAGTAAAACATTATAAAACCAACAGCAATAAAACTAAAACCAGAAAAACCTGGTGCCACAACCACACTTCTCTGATGCAACCCACATTCTCATCCCACCATGACCTCACCCTATCCCAATGCCTGGGAGAAGAGCCAGGTCTTGAATGCTCTCTGAATGGATAGAAGGGTAGGGGCCTGTCGAATCTCTGCATGATTACTTATTTTTTTTACTCTAAATATTTGTAGTCACAGACTGCTCAGGGGATAGGATGGATTTGGCTGCTGTTGTCAGGTTTCAGACCAGGCCTTAGTAAGAAATCACAGCTTTCCAGACAATTAATCACTTATTTGGCAATTGGCTTGACTTGATAGAAGACTTTCAGACACACTTCAGCTAGGTTAGGATCTTTATTCCAAACAAGAAAGATGCCATAAACTTATTGGCTACCATAGTACAAAGAATTCAAAATCTTTATATATCTGAGTTACAGAGTTTGAACCTTAAGCTTTCTCTTCCTGCCATTCTGAGTTAATGGATATTTGGCTGTTTGCTTGGCAGCCTTAAGTGGCTGAGATATGTTTATGTAATGGTCTTCTCTAGCTTGGGAACTGCTGGTTCCCCCCTTGCCAGTTTTAGCCTTTTTACTACCACTTACTTTATTTTCTCCTTCTTTTCCCCCTTCCTCTTTCTGGTTGTGGGAAGCTGGGTGGTATTGTGCCTCTCCTTTCATTTCTATTCCTTCTTTGATTGGAGCTGACAAAAGCTCTCTCCTTTCAGACCATTCCATCCTTCCATTCTCCTGACTAAAGACAGCAGGAAGGAGGGGAATGTTCATATCTTCAGCAGCAGGTATCCCCATTCCAGAACAATCTCATATTTGGGTGGGGCAATTTCTGCTTCTCATTAGTTGTACAGTTGTCTTCCTCCCCTCAGAGTAAGAACTGTTGGTAGGTGCAGAAACCTGACTGCACAGCCATTTAGGTGACCTGGACTTGTGAGGATATGATACCCCCCAGAAAATGGTATTTGGGATTGGAATTTCCATTGCTAAGCAATGCGGTCGTAAAGTGCGATGTCTCATGCCCACATCACTTAGCAACAGCAATCCCAGCAATCCCAGCAATCCCTTGTTGTTAAGGATTGTGGGTTGTTAAATGAGGACCTCACTTGACCATGACTTGTGACTTCCTGCCAGCTTCCAACAAGCAAAGTAAATGGGGAAGCTGGCAGGAAGTTGCAAGTCCTGGGAGGCTCGCAAGCAGACCAGTGGGCAGGTGAGAGCTTTGGAATGCAGCGGGGGGATGCTGTGGCACTGCACGAGTGTGGGTGAGCAGGGAAGGGACACCATGGCACCATGCAAGTGCAGGTGGGTGTGGAAAGGGTATCACATTGCTGCATGAATGCAAGCGGGCATGGGAGGGGTGCTGCAGTGCTGCATGAGTGCAGGCAGGTGTGCATGTGCTACAGAATGCAGTACAGTGTGTATCATCTTAGAAAAAAGATCAGTTCTCAACAAAATGGCACCCAAGCCTTTGACTCATGGTAGATCAGTTAAATAGCACAAGGATATTTTACTGCAAAATGTTGCGGTGAAGGGAGCAGATGAAACAGTCCAGATGGTTTGCTGGTCAGCAGCTTGATGTGGTGACAAGTAATAAAAAACATAGATCCTAAGATCTTTTTTTTTTAATATGGCATTGAAGTGAGATGCTTCTTGCTGGGTTCCAGATATTCAAGTGGTGTTTAGTATGTTGTCAGTGTCTGGAGAGGATGTTTAGTGGAGCTTTTTGTGTGGAGGGGTTTCTTTTAGTTATTGGAATAGTTGGTATATTGGGGAGAACTTTGCTGTCTGTCATGGTGTGGGAAATGGCATTGGTGGTGGCTTGGGAGGCTATAGAGCAGTGTTTCTCAGCCTTGGCAGCTTGAGGATGTGTGGACTTCAACTCCCAGGATTCCCCAGACAGCCGTGCATTTAAGAGGCTTGCAGCATCTAAGGAGGCTTTCCAGCATTCCAATGGCAGCACAACAGATGGAGCAGTACCATCAATCGGTTGCTGGCTGATCAGCTGGTATCAGGATGTCAATTCAGGCTGGAGGAGAACAGAGCTGGAAGAGACATTTTGATGACAGTGGGGCTGGTATTAGAATTGGGCTATATTATTTTTAAGATTCATTAAAAATTAAAGTCTAGCAATGTCTTACGACTTTAATTTTATGCAGACTCACAGGGAAGTAGCTGCTGCTGGAATCAGTGCTGCCTTCTTTTTTGCAAATATACTTAGGATCCACTGAAGTGTATGATCAGGTTTCCAGTTCATATGTTGTAGGTATAAAATATTTTTCCCCAAACATTGAAAATTTGAAATGAATCTTGCATGGCATTAAAATCTTGATTAGAAAAAAATAATTTGTGCACTGGGACATAAGCTGTAATGCACTGTAGTGACTGAATACAGGCGAGTATTTATCATGTGATAATTTTCTGCAATGTTTATGTTAGCTATATTATTTTATCAAGTGGTTCAAGTCCCACTGTTCAACAATTGTTATGGTTTTCTATTTAAGGCAGAACTGTAGCAAGATTCTTCTTCCTCAGTACTACTGAAGGAGATGTTCTATACAGAACATCACATTAATCTGGACTAACATGGTCAATTGTATTGTCCTGTTAAGTCAGGGGTGGGCAACCTGAGAACCACAAAAGTATAGAGCCATAGATAGATTCATTCATTTTTCATACTGATCTACAGGAAATTAACTGCTGGTTTCTTGCAAGTTGTAACGACAAAAAACAAGCAGTCTGATTTCCAAATGCAAGATGGTCGTTTGATCACATGTATATGCAGTTAAAGGTTAGGTAAATATGATGGTCTGACCCTAGTAAAGTGAACTTTAGTCGTCCTAAAGGTAGGATGGTAGCCTGGTAGAAAGCCTATGGGTGGTGAGAACCAGATTTACAGGGCAACATGTTTTGTAGGATCAACTTCATTATTTCTATTAAAGTATATGAAATGCTCATTTCACATGCCAGTAAGGTAATGCTCAAGATCCTGCAAGGTAGACTTCAGCAGTTCATGGAGCGAGAATTGCCAGATGTACAAGCTGGGTTTAGAAAAGGCAGAGGAACTAGGGACCAAATTGCCAGTATCTGCTGGATAATGGAAAAGGCCAGGGAGTTTCAGAAAAACATCTATTTCTGTTTTATTGACTATTCTAAAGCCTTTGACTGTGTGGACCATAACAAATTGTGGCAAGTTCTTAGTGGTATGGGGATACCAAGTCATCTTGTCTGCCTCCTGAAGAATCTGTATAACGACCAAGTAGCAACAGTAAGAACAGACCACGGAACAACGGACTGGTTTAAGATTGGGAAAGGAGTATGGCAGGGCTGTATACTCTCACCCTACCTATTCAACTTGTACGCAGAACACATCATGCGACATGCTGGCCTTGAGGAATCCAAGGCTGAAGTTAAAATCTCTGGAAGAAACATTAACAATCTCAGATATGCAGATGATACCACTCTGATGGCTGAAAGTGAAGAGGAACTGAGGAGCCTTATGATGAAGGTGAAAGAAGAAAGTGCAAAAGCTGGTTTGCAGCTAAACCTCAAAAAAACCAAGATTATGGCAACCAGCTTGATTGATAACTGGCAAATAGAGGGAGAAAATGTAGAAGCAGTGAAAGACTTTGTATTCCTAGGTGCAAAGATTACTGCAGATGCTGACTGCAGTCAGGAAATCAGAAGACGCTTAATCCTTGGGAGAAGAGCAATGACCAATCTCAATAAAATAGTTAAGAGCAGAGACATCACACTGACAACAAAGGCCCGCATAGTTAAAGCAATGGTGTTCCCTGTAGTAACATATGGCTGCGAGAGCTGGACCATAAGGAAAGCTGAGCGAAGGAAGATCGATGCTTTTGAACTGTGGTGTTGGAGGAAAATTCTGAGAGTGCCTTGGACTGCAAGAAGATCAAACCAATCCATCCTCCAGGAAATAAAGCCAGACTGTTCACTTGAGGGAATGATATTAAAGGCCAAACTGAAATACTTTGGCCACATAATGAGAAGACAGGACACCCTGGAGAAGATGCTGATGCTAGGGAGAGTGGAAGGCAAAAGGAAGAGGGGCCGACCAAGGGCAAGATGGATGGATGATATTCTAGAGGTGACGGACCCGTCCCTGGGGGAGCTGGGGGTGTTGACAACCGACAGGAAGCTCTGGCGTGGGCTGGTCCATGAAGTCACGAAGAGTCGGAAACGACTAAACGAATAAACAACAACAAAATATGAAATGCATTGATTGAAATGTTGGTGATTCACTTTCTTTTTTAAAGAAAGATCTCTAAAATGTTGACAGTCCCAGTTACTTTAAATGATAATATTTTTTAAAGTTTTACTTGTTAATTGTGATTGCTGCTCAAGTGGGCTTTAAGTGATGAGCAGAGATCAAATGTCAACACATACTGTTGTGCTTTTCTTTTGAGATTTGCTGACAATTCTCAAACTAGATGAGAAAGGAGCATGCAATTAAAAGCTGTCTGGCATACTTTTTTTCCTCTTTTTGTTATCTTTCAATTATGTATTTGGATAATGATGCACAATACACATTTTGACAGTAAGGATGAGTTTTAAAAGCCACCATGGCCTTTTTATCATTTCTGACAATTTCTAGGAGGAAATAAAACTGTGGTAATTGTCATTAAACTGTGATTATAGAATTGTGGAAGACAGACAATTCATTTGTCATCCATTTTTTAAAATGCAACTTATTTTGAAGTTATTTGAAAAACTGCTTATTTGCTTGAGTTTTCTGATGTTACATGTATAGTACATAGCCTGCTGGACATTATTATATTCTGTGTCCTACATCATGACTTGGTTGGCACATATGTGTTGCTGTGTTTTTCAGAAAGGAATTGTGGAATGTTTAGTTAGTTTGGTTTGGTTTGGTTTAGTTAATTTAGTTTAGTTGTATCTTACCTTTTTTTAAATTAAATACTGAATGTGACTGATCACTAAATTAAAATTAAAAATTAAAAAATCAGAAATTAAAAACAACTATTTTTACATATACTTACATGTTTTGACAGTACTTCTACAGGGAGGAAAATTAGGATCAAATACAATACCTGAGGGTTGCCTTGAGCTTCTGGAGGAAAAGTGGAATATAAATCTAATAGAATAATAATTTTTTTAAAAAAAATCCTACCTGTTATTCTTGTGACTGAAAGTTTTAAATCATAGCAGAGTGTCAGAACAGCTTTTTTGCATGTGGAAGATCATAGGTTTCATTGTTTTCACCTCCATCTAGGGCTGGAATAGGCTCTGGTTTAAAACTCTAAAGCAGTGTTTCTCAACCTTGAGAACTTCAAGATGTGTGGACTTCAACTCCCAGAATTCATGGCTGTCTGGAGAATTCTGGGAGTTGAAGTCCACACATCTTAAAGTTCCCAGGGTTGAGAAACACTGCTCTAAAGAGATCGTGCCAATCAGTGCAGGCAATATTGAACTAGAGATAGCAGTGGTCTGACTGTTTAAGATAGCTTCTTTTCTTAATGTACTCATAACTACAGCATTTTAAGCAGCCTCTGAACAATAAAACCCATTATTAGCACAATGTTAAATATAAAAATAACCAATACTCTAACCTTGAGTCACAAAAAGAATGCCCATGGTCATGATTAGGCACTCCTGCTCTAATTAGTTTGAACAAGACAACAAATATGTGAGTAAAATAACCCAAATTAAGTAGGTGTACCTGTGAACTTACTAACGGGGGCTAAGGTATGAAAATGCAAATGGAATTCTATCTAAGGGATTAACTCACACCATTTTGTAGGGTACTGCCTCCTACTCAGCCCTGCCAAGTGAAGACCAAAGTATTACCCCAAGTCTTAGGAAGTCAATTTACATTGCACTGCAGACCCATTTCTATTGTTTATATAGCCTTGTCTGTTTAAGAAATTTGCTCTCTTTTAACTCTGTTTTGTTTTTCAATTTGTTCTCAAAAAATTCTTGCACTGATTTGTTGCTATCCGCTAACCAGGACAAAGATACTAGCTTATTAGGGGATTATTATGTTTAGCAGTGTTCGATATTCTTAATTGTGAGTTATGGGTATGTTTATGAACCATATTTATTTATGACCACAAGGAGAAATGATTCATCTTCAGTCTTCATGAACATGCATAAAAGGGTATTTTTTAATATGAAGTCTTATGATATAACTACCTTAGGTTATACTATTCTTCATGTGAATTAAAAATTGTCTTCTATTCCTGTTCAACAGGGATAATAAGCTATAGTTGCTTGATTGTTGTGAAGAATAGCCAATGGACGTTCCTGGTTGAGATGGTGAAATCTTTAAATAGCTTTTATTGATGATGATGATGGTGATGATGATGATGATGAAGTTGAGAATTAGCACTGTCACCTTGGTGGCATCATATGTTCCTGATTCCTCTTTAGAATTTAACTTTTCATTATTTTGACTCTTGTAAAATCCTCCAGAATTCCCTATATAGCACAAGCCCAAGAACATTGTGAATAAAACTCTAATTGGGCACAATTTTGAACCTTCTGAGAGTGAAGAAGACTCACGCAGTTGCGAAAGGAAGAAGCACCATTGTAGGAAAGTTAGGCTGCATGCCAAAAGGACAGCCAAGGAAAACTGAAAAATAAACAAATTGGATCTAGACGGTATCCATCTTAAGGAATGGTGATATATAAAGGGTGATCTTTTAACTAACTATGTAAATATATCCCTAAAACGCCTGTATCAGAGTACCAGAAAGTGTCCATTGTAACACTAATTTTTTAAAAGTGGGATCCAAAAAATTACAGGTCTGTTAGATTTACCTGAGGTTTTTAGGAAATGTATTAAATTAAAATTACAGGTCTGTTAGATTTACCTGAGGTTTTTAGGAAATGTATTAAAGCCATTATAAGCCCAGAAGAACAAGAAGACTGTACTTGGCTTTTGCAAAATTATATCCTTTCTCACTAAACTTTAAGATTTCTTTGAGCATATCAGATTTTCAAAGAGACAGGGCAAAGCAGCAAAGACTGAACTTTGAAAAGTCTGCTAACATTCACCAAGCTCATGAGTAGTTTTAGTAGCCTTAGACAAGAAAAGTCCTCTTATTTTTGATTAAAGAACACCAGACAAAAAGCAGGAATCAATCAATTATCCTAAGTGTTAACAATGATTTCTCTAAATTCTTTTGGGTGGGTTGGTGTATTTGCTTATAAATAACCTGAAGTAAAGTACAAGCAGTAAACTGACTGTGTTTGCTGGCAGCATCAAATTATTAAGGGGTAGTTTGAAACAAAAGCAGAGGAAATGCAAAAAACAATAACTAGTTTATGTAAGAAAGATTACAACATTCAAGCCTGGGTATGTCTGAGTGATATAAAATTATGTACAGTCTGATTAAATGGATGAAGAAGTTAAACAGGACAATTGACATGCAACAACAAGAATATCAATGGAAGTCAAATATTAAATTTATTTTAATTTTGTTTTATTTATTTTATTTTTATCCTGCCTTTTTATTTTTACAAATAACTCAAGGTGGCAAACATACCTAATACTCCTTCCCCCTCCTATTTTCCCCACAACAACAACCCTGTGAGGTGCATTGGGCTGAGAAAGAGGGACCGGCTCACCCAGCCAGCCTTCATGCCTAAGGCAGGACTAGAACTCACAACCTCCTGGTGTCTAGCCCAGCACCTTAACCACTAGAGCAAACTGCTTACATTTATCATAAATTTATCATACATATAACAGAAAAAACTGGTATGAGATGTTTTACCATTTTTATATTACTCCAGTATTGATTGCCAAGATAGACAATTCATTTTCTAAAATTACTTGTAAATGCAGTAATCAGGTTGCATCCATTTTTCACATTTGGTGGCAATGTTGAAAAGCCCAACAATTCTAGAAGATGATTTATTGTAGAATAAAATAATTTTTAAAGGTTGAATTCCTCTTTCTGGCCAGTCATTTTTTGTGCTTAACATTATAAAGCCTTATATACCCATAAAATATACTGAGTTGGCATTGTATGTGATAACAGCTGTTAGAACACTTTATGCCTTTTATTGGAAATCATATGTAATATGCTCTATACAAGAATGGCAAACTAAGCTGTGATAATATGCATCAATGTCAAAAATAAATTTGTATTTGAAGAACAAGTCTAATACAGAATTTAATTCAACTTGGAAACAATTTATGGATTACAATTCTACTTACAGACTTGTACCACATGTGAAGTTTGGGATTCTGTTAACATAAGGCCTTAATATATTAGTTCTTGATTGATTTGTTAAATAAGGATAGAATTCTAAGATTAGATAGAACTCTTTATTAATTCCTTATGTGGGCTTATGATTAATATTATTGGCTATCAACTTGATCTTAATAATGTTCTGAAGTCTTAAATTGATAGAAAATACAGGAGGTCCTTGATTAGCAACTGCCACATTTAGCAACAATTCGTAGTTAGGACTGTGATGAAAAAGTAATTTGTGACCAAACCTTGCATTTACGATCTTTGCAGGTCTGTAAAGCAAAGTGGTTGCTAAATGAGGGACTACCTGTACTTCACTATGCAGCAGTAATCTAAGTAAGAGAATGAGTTTGGTGTAGCGGTTAAGGCACCAAGCTAGAAACTGGGACACTGTGAGTTCTAATCCTGCCTTGGCATAAAGCCAGCTGGGTGACCCTGGGTGACTCTCTCTCTTAGCTCTAGGAAGGTGGCAATGGCAAACCACTTCTGAAAATCTTGCCAAGAAAACTTCTGGGGCTAGTCCAGGCAGTCACCAGGAGTCAAGAGTGACTCCAAGCTTAAGCACATTAAGTTACTTAGACATTTTTATTTAAACTTATATTACTTATAACTTCTGTTTCATTTTCTTTTTTGTGTGTGTGCTTTTTTTCTTGATGTTCTTTTAAAATATTTACGAAAATGATTGAACAAATGAATAACTGAATGACTAATAGGAAAAGGGGGGAAAATGGGAGGTTTTTATGATTAATATTCAGAGTCATCATATGAAGCTGAATGGTAAGAGATTCAGAATAGTTACAAGGAAGTACTTCATATAACACACAGTGAAGCAAAATTTGTTACCACACATTCTTCTCCGTGACATAGTGGACTTTCATTTTCAGGGAAAATGCAATATGCATTAGGAAAGACAGAACAGCTCCATACAAGTGGAATCTATGATGGAATAAAGTAAGAAATGGAATGCTGGTTCACTTTTTTTTTTTTTTTTGGAAAAGTAATTCATTCTTTGGGAATTATCACATTCTATTTAATTTAATTCTGGAATCTACCCATTATTTAGCTAGTATGCTTTTTTTCATTCCCTCATAGTTCATTTTTATGCCCTGTTTTCTTTTTCTTTTTCTTTTTTCTGTAACTGCAGCTGGTGCTGAGAACAAAATTGGATGGGCATTTGGTCTAGGATTAGAGCGGTTGGCCATGATCTTGTATAGGATCCCTGACATCCGACTTTTCTGGAGCAAAGATGAGCGTTTCCTGAAACAGTTTGATGTACTTCGTATTGACCAAAACATACACTTCCAGGTAAGATTAAAATGTGAAAGCTGTTAACAGGATAATAGCAAATCATTTGGAATTTTATTTTTGTGGAAATACTGCATTCATTAAGGCAGCTGTTTTAAATCCTTCCTGAGAGAAAAGTATGTCAAAAATATAATATCTCTGTTGGAGTTCGTAATTATTGTGGATGTTCTTATAGTAATGGAGTACAGGCTAAAGTCCTATAATGCAGATACTTTGCCTGAGTAATCTACGGTACCATTTTGGAGCAGAAGGTGGGAGAACAGGCTGTTAAGACCATAATAGCAGAGAATGATCAGAGAAGCAATAGTCATATTGAGTTTCATTAATTATGTTTTATGTCAAGAAATAACAGGTTAGGATATTGAATCTTGGAAACTGAATAATTAAAACTCTGGCTCTTATTTATGACTGAATTCATTAAAGTGGGGTCTCTTTGAGTTGTTTTTATCAAAAGTCAAAACTAAGAGGCTGTCATTTTTCCAGGTAAGCCTGGCACTGAAACATCCATCTGCTCTTTGTTAGTAATGTTTTGAAATACTGCTTTTCTTCTCAGCCTCAGTGAGTTTGTGGACAGCCTAGTTTATACCTGACAACTACATGGGGAAAGAAGCTATTAACTTCATATAAAACTTGGTGTTTAGAACCCATCTGTCACCACAAACTGAATCTACAGCATTTCTCTCATGTTAACTTATTTAAGCAGTAATATATTCAAGCAGTAGGCTAATTCAGCTCAGCTTTCCATGAGTTTCAATATGCATCTCTAATTTTATCCATTTAATCAATATTAACTGAAAAGGGCATAGAGGTTGCACCTTTATATGTGTTGTTCTCTAACTATGGTCAGGCTACCAAATGACTATGAAGAAGTAACCGATGGTTTTCACAGACACATGGAAAAGCATTTACGACTCAAAAAGGAATCAATCTGTCTGTCTCATCTTAAACAGCTTGAAAAATTGCAAGAGGGAGGGTTGAGGGATCAGCTGGATGTTGAAAGAATAAAGAAATTAGATGAATAAAATCTGTGGACTTGCACTACACCCTCAGTCCTTGGGCAAAATCTTAAAAGTTCTAAAGGATAATATAACTGGTTTTGTAATGGGAATACTTTTCTTACCTGGCTGGAGTCAGCGTGTAGCACTCAGGCATGGATATCAGTAATACTGCTGATCCAAGTACAATCCCTAAGCCACTCTTTTTATTTTGAATTGTAAGAAGGAGAATGAAGAATTGTATATGTATGTGGGTAGGGATAATTTTCTTGTTAATGCCATGGATATTTCTCACCTCAGAAACCACTATTAAAAGTGCAATGAAATGTAAATGTGGTGCATACTACACTATTATCATGGAGATGAAAGTCCTACCAAGATCTTAAGATCTTCGAAGCTAGAAAGAGTTTATAGTTCCAGATGTTATGAGATAACTTGAAAGTTACACCTACACTATTTTCCAGGTGACAGAGGTATCTGATGGACCTATGAGCTCCAGGAGTGGGAGGGATCAGAAGAAGCATAGTAGTGTTACAGAAGGGAAGGGCAGTGCAAGTAAACACAGTTACAGATCCTATAGTCCCATGAAGTTTGAAGCTAGTGCAAACTAAAGGAAGAGATGAGATAATATATTTCCTACAGATCTGTGGTTATAACAAATTATCCAGCTTTACTAACATCTTCACTCTATCAATATTGTTAGATTCATGGTCATTTATGTTCAAATAATGCTAAATATAGTGCTAGAAAAGTTATAGGTAACTTCAGTGTCTTCAGCAAAGGATCATTACCTTGTCATGGTGCTGGAGCTTGAGCACCTCAATGATGCCATGAGCTAAACCGTGAAGGGCCACCCAAGACAGGAAGGTCATGACAGAGAGGTCAGACTAAATGCGATCCCTGGGGAAGGTAATGGCAACCCACCCCAGTATTCTTGCCGTGAAAACTCAATGGATCAGTACAACCAGAGATATGTCGGTATACCATCGGAAGATGAGACCCCCAGGTTGGAAGATGGTCAAAATGCTACTGGGGAGGAACAGAGGATGAGTTCAACTAGCCCCAGACGTGATGACGCAGCTAGCTCAAAGCCGAAAGGACAGCTAGCGGCCGATGGTGCTGGTGGTGAACGGCAAATCCGATGTGCTAAGGATCAACACACCATTGGAACCTGGAATGTAAGATCTATGAGCCAGGGCAAATTGGATGTGGTTATTAGTGAGATGTCAAGATGAAAGACAGACATTCTGGGTGTCAGTGAACTGAAATGGACTGGAATGGGCCACTTCACATCAAATGACCACCAGACCTACTACTGTGGACAAGAGGACCACAGAAGAAATGGAGTAGCCTTCATAATTAATAGTCAAGTGGCTAAAGCAGTGCTTGGATACAATCCAACAAACGATAGAATGATCTCAATTCAAATTCAGGGCAAGCCATGATCCAAATATACACCCCAACCACAGATGCTGAAGAAGCTGAAGTAGAGCAGTTCTATGAGGATCTGCAGCACCTACTGGACAACACGCCTAAAAGAGATGTTATTTTCATCACAAGAGACTGGAATGCTAAGGTGGGCAGTCAAATGACACCTGGAATTACAGGTAAGCATGGCCTGGGTGAACAAAGATATCAAAGGCAAAACTGAAATACTTTGGCCACATAATGAGAAGACAGGACACCCTGGAGAAGATGCTGATGCTAGGGAAAGTGGAGGGCAAAAGGAAGAGGGGCCGACCAAGAGCAAGGTGAATGGATGATATTCTAGAGGTGACGGACTCGTCCCTGGGGGAGCTGGGGGTGTTGATGACCTACAGGAAGCTCTGGCGTGGGTTGGTCCATGAAGTCACGAAGAGTCGGAAGCGACTAAATGAATAAACAACAACAAACTTCAGTGTGGGCTTATGTAGGCCACACCACTAGGAGACAGGCCTGCATTAAAAAGAGACATTATAATTTAACTGTATGTTGCAGAATATGATGATTACATACCACCACTGGTAAAATTGGCTTTGAGAGAAATGAGTGTATGTACTCAAATCAGCCATTTTGGTCACTATTACCTCAGAGGATAGGTAGTCCTGATAACTTCAGATATATAGATAGTCCTGATAATCTTCAGCTAGTTTTCTTCATACAGTAATTCATGTTTGTCATTTCAGTTTATCATTAGCATTATTTCACAATAAAATATATGCATTCTCAGATATTTTCATCAGAATGCAGTACGATGCTTAAATGGTTTTAATTTATTATGCTTTAATTTTTAACAGCACATCTATTAAAAACAAATATGCATCCGTTAGTATGTAAATTGAACTTGGATGCTTGAAATAATGAAGTACAACCCACAATGTGATTTATTGGTTAATTAGCTTTATTGTAACTGAGGATATGTGCAAAGTGTCTGAGTTTTGTAAACATGTGAGTACATGTGTCAAATGAACTCAAACATTTTGTAGATTACAAAAAGATGTCATCCCACAAGCAAGTTTCCTACATGCATTTTTTTCATTCCATGGTGACAGGCTCCAAGGTTCTTCTCAGTGAAAACATTATCTGCATGCATGAAAATTATTGTGAGAACTTTTGAGGGAAGTTAGTAACATACTTAAGGAGGCACTTGTGTAAAAAATATACAGCTGATTCCACTCATCCATACCATCCAGATGACACAGGCAATGAATTTCCAGGTCCTAATCAATGAGCTGAAATGCTTCTTTTTTTCTTTATAGACTGCAGTCAAACTATCAGGGAATTGTGAATTTTGTAATGGATGTGCATAGAAGCAATCTCAGGATCAGTTCCAAAATGTTAATTTTAAGCTTGTTATTTTTAAGGGTTTTACTGAATAATTTACGTTCTGCTTGCAATTCTTTTTCTAACTTAGTGTGAATTGCCATTATGACAAATGAATTGGAATGGTTTTCATGTTGACAATAAAATAAATAAATAACACTTATCAGCAGTGGAGAATGGCCCTATAAAATGGACTTTGCAAAATTAAGTACATTAATCAAGTTGGCTGGTACTGAAGAAGTTTGATATACCCACCCTTTAGTCCTATTTGTAAATGACATTTGGCATTCAAAATGACCCCTTCCTCAGATTGCCTAAAACACCTACCCATTGGATGGCTGCTGTGGTTCATTAAATTGTATAACATGGAATGAGGGTTCCAAGTTTAAGCTATGAGACATCATTTGTATTTTATTTGACCTCTTTTATTCCCCCACTGCAATACTTTTAGACAGAAACCTTATTGAGGAGTATTTTGGTTGGGGTGCTTCCAGGTAAGGATCTATGTTAGACTAGACATCCCTGAAGGAGTGGGGATGGTACTGTGGTGGAGGTCAGTGACCAGATGGTGAATTCTGTCTGGTGCAGTCTTTCCAGACAAGGAAAGATTGTGAGATTGCCCACTTGTACTCTGGATAGCTGCTGCTCATGAATAGACTGCAGGAACTGAGGTATTTGTGGTCAGCTCATGAGTTGAGTGGCTGGAAGTCAAGGAATCTCAATCAAGCTCACAGCCATAATGCAGCCTACATGGACACAAGGTTCGCAAAAGCCTCACATTCTTAAACACTTTCGGGTGTAATTAATTTACAGCTAAAGAGAGATTTTCTGAGCAGCAGGATAAGAGAATTCCACTTGGCGAGTCAACATTCTTTCTGGATTAAAAAGGGAAAAAATGTGTTTCAAAGAATTAAAAACATAACAAAAGCTTAATGAAGAGTGGATATAAGAAAGTTTAAAAAGGAGAGGTGACAGTAATAAAGGGAAAAAAACGTGTTTCAAAGAATTAAAAACAACAAAAGCTTAACGAAGAGTGGATATAAGAAAGTTTAAAACGGATAAAGGTTACAGTAATTTTGAAAGATTACTTTTTGGTGAAAGTGCTTTGAACAAATTAGAATTAAAACAGACAAATGGACTGGGTCTTCATGGGAATGTTTTTTGTTTACTATTAAAGAGTGCAGACAATTGGTGGATTTTACAAAACAAAAGATAAAGGTAATATGAGCCAGATGGTGATGCTGACTGTAACTATAGAGTGCCATTTGAGATGAAAGTATTAAGGGCACAGGAAAACAAAATAAAGGGGGGGGAAAGGTGGGGGAGAACTTGCTTTTTACTTTTTCCCTTGCAATTGAGACACATTAACTTTTGGATTACAATATTATAATGACAACCACCAGAAAAACAGCAAAAACAGCAGAGGGGAAGAGAGGATGGCTACAACAATATGCAGAGAGAGGAATTAGACTAGATTTACTTATTTTCTAAAGTAATTGGGGAAAGGTTGAGGAATTGGGTAATAGGTAATAAATTGAGGAATTGGGTAATAGGTTAGCTGAATCACTTGATACTAAATTGACAGCTTTTGAAAAAACAATGGATGAAAGACTTGTAAAGATGAAAGAAGTAATTAAGAAGATGGAAAGCGCCATAAAAGAAGTGTCTGGAGATGTAAAACAAATTAATGGCAAAGTGGAAATTCTGGAGAGAAGACAGAAGTTATAGACAAAGAGCTGGAAAGAGAATTAGATAACATGGCAGTACTGGAACTGAGAAAGAAGGAGTTTTGTTTGAAATTTAGAGCAATTCCAGAGGATTCTTGTGAAGATATTAGAGAAAATGTTATTAAAGTTTTAGCAATTTTTTTTTATTGGGTTGAGGAGGATACAGAGGGAGAAATTGATAAAGTATATAGAATAAATACAAGATTTGCAAGAATAAGAAAGGGATGTCTTGGTGCACTTTGTCAAGAAGAAGACAAGAGATCAGGTTCTGCAGCAGCATTTTAATACAAGACTGAAGATTGATAATACAGATGTAATTGTTCTTAAAGAAGTTCCTGTTAGAATTTTGCATAAGAGAATTTTTTTTGACTGATAGATTAAAACAGAAAGAGATTCCATTTTGATGGGACAAATTGGACTGTGTGATTTTTACTTTTAAACAGCAGAGGTTTTGAATGAATTCTGTCCAGAAGGTGAGGGAATTTCTAGAAAAATGTAAGGAGTTGAAGGAGATTCAAATGGAGGTGTCAGATGAGACTACAGATGAGTCTACACAAACAGGTGCAGCAGGAAACTGAAAGGGACAGTACTGAACTAGGCACTACAGGTATTGACTTTTCTAAATTTTTGGCTTGATTATGGATTACAAAATAAAGTAGAATATGAACGCGGAGCAAATGCTCCTCAAAAAAGAAAAAAAACAATGTTTGAAAAAATTAAAACAAGATATAATTTGCCTACAAGAGACATATATTAGAAAAAAGGAGATAAAATATTTGATTTATAAAAATTTGGGTGAAGAATTTATTTCAACAGGAACTAAAAAAAGAAATGGAGTTGTTTTGTATATAAACCTCCAACTAAAACCAGAACTTCTACTGACTGATGAGCATGGTAGATTTAAAATCTGTATATATTGGGATAAAATGTTTACAAAACTGAGTATTTGAGCATATCATTGATTCATTGAATGACTGATTATGTGCCATCAAGTCATTTTTGACTCCTAGCAACCACATAGATAGATTTTCTCCATGACGATTTATTCTTAACCTGTTCTTTCATGTCTCCCAATGGTGCACTCATCGCAACTGTAATTGAGTCCATCCACCTTGCTGCTGGTCATCCTCTTCTTCTCTTTCTTTCCACCTTTTCCAGCATTAGAGCCTTTTCCAGAGGGGGGGGGGCTTTGCATAATGTGTCTGAAGTAGGATAATTTGAGCCTAGTCATTTGTCCCTTGAGTGAGAACTCTGGGTTGATTTGTCCAATGATCCATCATTTGTTTTCTTGGCTGTCCATAGTATTCTCAGGAGACTTCTCCAACATAGTACATTGCAAAACTGAAAATATATTTTTTATTATTTTACTATGTTTATGTATTATTTATTACATATATTTATTATTTTTCATGCCAAAATGCCAAAATGCAAAAAAGGTAAAATGTACAGAGGGAAATACGCAAAGTTATTTACTCTAAGATCACTGCACACACAAATGTTCATGTGTGAGCTTTTCATGTGGGCTTTTTCTGATAAGTTTGTAAACAAATGGGACAAGTACAACTACTTGTGACTATCAGAAGAATTCTGATTAAAAAGTTTTGCCCATGCCTAGTTGCTGCTAGGGTTCTTCATCTGGATAAGAGGCATATGGGGCTCAGTGAATTCAATCTGAGAGGGTATTCCCAGTATGTCCAGAGCCAGGGGACAGCGTTATAGCTTTCTGCTAGAAGAGACTGAAAATTATGAAAGGGACTTGGGCGATGGGGGGTGGGGAATCATTGCAGCTATTCCCAACCTGTTGCCTCCCAATATACTGGATGATTCCCAGGATTTCAGCTAGCTTGAGTTGGGGAAAGCTAGGAGAGATGTGTCTTCCTACCACTATTACCAGTATCTGCCCTTGGGCTGAACTTGCTGGGATGCCTGGCCTGGGCAAGTTGGCAGTTATTTGAAATCTCCACTTGTAGATGATCCATCCCAGACTTATAGGCATTTATAACCTTCTTTCTGAAGTCCTCAGAAAACTCTTTCAATCTAGGCATGGTGATACCACACACTTCAACAACAAAGAACAAATCAAACTAAATATCTGAGGTTTAAATAAGATAGTTCCTCTCAGATCCTCTCATTCCAATCATTTGCACCTGATCTGGTGCATCTGATTCTAATTTTAGGTATTTGAGGTAGTGATAAATGTAGGGGTGTACTTACTTTTTCCACATGCGAAATTTGCATTTATGTTTGTTTAAATTACACAATGGGCTACAAAATGTAAACGGCCTGACAATGAAACTTTTGCAAGAAAACAACAAGGCTCAGAGAGCACCAAGGATTCCACATTCCCTTTATCTATCAGTATTATTGAAATGAAGATCAAATATCTGTATCTGAAATATGTTGAAAAAGTAAAAAAAATCAATGGGGTGTATTTACTTTTCCACATGACAGTATTTTAAAGCTTAGCTTTTATTATGGTTGCAAATGTAGCATTTATTTATTTGAATCACTTTTGTGCCATCTTGAACAAAACACATATAAAATACTTACAACACATATAAAATACTTCAAGAAAAAAATACAATAAAATAGTAAAAAAGAATAAAAAGAAGGTTAAAAAGAAAAGAAAAGCAGTCTAATAAAATTCAAAAATCAAGGGAATTTATGTCTGGGGGAAAATAAATTTAAAGACAAGGGTTTTTAAAAGAAGCCTACAATACATTAATCTTATAACTGCTATAAAGAAGGTTGGAAGCTACTTCTTTGTATCTTTTTTCTTTCTTTTCTATTTTTCTTTTACTTTTTTTTCTTTCTTGCACTTTTAGCTTTCTCTTTGATTTCTTCTTTTCTTTTACCCACTTTATATTAGTTTGTGTTAGTTTTTATCTTCTTTTTAAGAAATCTTTAATAAAATTATATATATACAGTATATTAAAAAAAAAAGAGTTTTAAGCCCTGATGTACAAGAGGGGAGTGGTGTTCTGCCAAGTGTCCGGGCAGCGATGAGGTTCTTTTTGATCCAGAGACAATAAGCACACCAGTGAGTAAAGAGATTTTAAACTTTATTATTAACTTAAGCAAACATTTAAACAGAAACACAGTTTGAGCAAATTAAACAGAAGCATAAAAAGCATAGCATAAAGAAAGAAAGATCATAACCTACCAAGCAAGATGATACCTGATCTCCCAAAGGCTGTCAGGAGCCCTTTAATAAGGACAGCAGAGATACCCCAGGGTGGCTCCATTTCCAGAGTGCTCAGCCCTAAGTCTGAGGGGAAGCTTTCCAAGCTCATTTTGCATACAGAGCCCGGTGTCAGGGTCTGTGGCCAAGCTCCCAAACTCAGAAGGCAATCCTCAGGTTTTTATCAAAGTCTGGCCCTAAAATCTCATGACCCTGTTTCCATGGTACAGAGATTGCAGGATCTGACCTTGACTAGATAGGTCCCAGGATCTGAGGCACCTGTTCATCATCCAAGAGCCTGGGAAGCTATACAGATAAGCTAGTGCTAACATAAACAATCTTGGCGTTTTCTCTTCTCTCCCCCATTCAAGCAAAAGTGAAAAGCAACAACTTACTATAACTCAAAATAAATTCTAAGCTTCTTCGTGTGAAGCAGAAAATCAAAATATGTCACTTAAACTCCTCAAAATACAATGCTTTTCTGCATTGCCATTACAAGTGGGCATTCCTAAGCACAGGTGCCATCACAGAGAAGGTCTGCCTTGTGTCACAGCCAGACAGGAATTCCCCGATTATGGCACAGAAAGCAGTTCATCTCTCTAAAGTCAGAGATGCATGGAGGCTGGCTAATAACACACAGAATTATTTCTAACTGTGAAATACATATCCATATATAAAGTCTATGAAACGTTAGCTTGCAACAGAGTATACTTCATTGTGACTAACAAAAGTGGAACCAAAGATAGAAAAATGCAGATAGCAATAAACTAACTCTTAATAACTCTTAAAATTAATGGCAGAAAACATTGTGGTAAGCCACATTCTTAGTTTAGACAGTAAGGAGAGGCCATCTGTTTTATGTCATGAACATTGCAACTTAAACAAGTCAGGGCATTACATGTTTTATTTATTGTATATCTCTCTTTCAATTCAATTTGAGCACTCAGGGTTAAATGGTTCACCCAAGGCAAAGTATGAACTCAATTCAGTTGTGACTCTTATAGAGATGGACAGGTATATAATTTTGGTTCATGTCATTTCACCTGTCTATTCTATCAAGTTTTCTCATTAATGCACTCTTCCCCCCAAAATTGGATAAAATTCTTATTGAAAGAGCACTTTTGGTCAAATGTAATAAATGTTATTTTCTTTCACCAATCATGCCCCAATCAAATTTACTAAATTTAATAGTGATAGCTCCTCAAAGCAGCTAGAAATCTCAGTGTTAGCATGGGTAGTGCTGTGCATATTGAAACTGGTTCTGCAAATATCTGGAGAAAAGATGGAATACGCTAGGCCTTCCAGAGGCATTTCTCTTCCTATTTTGAATACATGGGTCACCAGCTACAGCAGTAATCAGTTTTTTTAGTCTCTTTAGCCATTGCACATTCTATAATTTGGTCCAGTTTTGTTCAGTTTTCTGAGTTATTTTGCTAATAGGCAAAGTTCCAAGCCCCTGTACATTCTTCTGTTGGGGAGAATAAAAATGGTTACTGTTGAGGAATGAACTGAAGAATTATGTTAATGCCCCAAGAAATGGAACTGCAGGTAAAATGGACAGCAAGGAAGAATAGACTGAGGCATTTATGATAGCTGGCTTTAATATTAATATTTTCAATTTTCATTTTCATTTTTTTTTTGTTATCCATGCTTGGGAAACAACTTCATTGCCCAAGTTCTACTTTCATTTTCATTCAAAATGCTGAGCTAAAATATTAATGTTCTGAATATGGTGGGTACCAGTCACTGATGGCCAAATGTATTTTTGCTCTATATAAGTCCTGCAAGGTTTTTTTAAAAAGCTGTAATTCTATATTGTTTCCATATATGCTTTTTTAAAACTTTCAAAATATACCCTTGAATATATACTTAATATATAAAATATTTTTATCTAGGTATATTTTGATGTATTTAAAATTCCAAGAACCCATCACATTTGTGAAAAAAAATTAAACTGTGGCCTGCACATTAATTTAAGAACTATGGATTATTTAACTAAAATCTATGTCACTTCTTACAGCAAAAGCATGGTATTTTAGTACTGAAATCTGCAAATAATTCCTTACGCCTCTGCATATCAATGACCATTGATTGGTTTCTTACGCTCTCACCATATATTATTCTTATAATTCATGTACTAATCGTTAAATCTGACTATACATTGAAATTATTTTTATTGTGCTGCTTTTTTTCTCTAGATACTTGAGATGTATGAGGATAAATCAATTTTCTAAGTGGCCAAATTCTAAGTGGTGACTAGTATGGTTGGATGCTTAATGGTTAGATGGGCCTTGCACTAAAATTGTAATGCAGTCCCTATGTGAGAAATGGTTGCCTGTAGTTTCCACACTGGCATGCATTTTGTATGGGAACGATAGGATATGTATGTTGTTATCCCAATTAGTAGTTCACATCCACTGCTGCTGAGCGCCATTCAGAGCATTTTAAGCCTTGAAATAACCTCCTAGGGAACAAAGATTTAATGACACTGTATAGTGTAGAATTGTCCAAATATTAAGAAATTTACAGATGCCCAGATGTTTTCTTACCCTTTGACTCATTTTTCATTGCAGTTCCAACAAGGTCCAGAGCAGTGAACCAAACTATGTCTGCTGGAGAAAACAAAATGTTTAGTTACAGCAGTTGCCTCAGTGACTCTGAAACGATTATATTAGCTCAGTAATTGGGGAATTGAGATGCTTTTACTGATGCTGTTTGTGTTTGTATGTTTGTTTTTGCAGTAATTTGTATGTAACAAAATATATGTAAAGTATATGCAAAATCACACATCATGTTTCTCCAGATAGATGGATAATTATAATTGGAAGGAAGGAGAAATATGTTTAGTTCTATATGACCAGTGAGATATTTCTCCTTAATCAAGCCAAATGACAATTAACTTTGTTCTGATATGATATAAATTTAAGACAGAACATTGTGTGTTAACGTTATTCAGTACAAGTACATTTTCCATTAATTTTGATTCAGTCTCTGTTTCACTCTAGAAAATCTAGGTTCAGTGCTTATTGATCTATATAAGGACAGAAAAAGATAATTAATTGGCACAAGGCAGTCACAAAAAGTGATCCTAAGGTGCTTCTAGGGGCAAGATAGGAACTGGGAGCTTTTGAGTTCATAGCTTAGTCTAACAGGTGCTATATTAGCACTCTGTGAATTACGCATTTGTAATAAGTTCTCAGATATGAATGAAGACATTCTTCTCTATATAGTATTCTGTTTGTTTTCAGTGAATAAACATTTCCTTCTTTTTATAGAGAGCCAGTTTGGTCTAGTAGTTAAGGTGCTCGGCTAGAAACCAGGAGTCTGTGAGTTCCAGTCCTGCCTTACTCAAGAAAGCTGGCTGGGTGACCTTGGGCCAGTCACTCTCTCTCAGCCCAACTCACCTCATAGGGTTGCTGTTCTGGGGAAAATAGGAGGAGGAAGGAGTATTAGGTATGTTCGCTGCCTTGAGTTATTTATAAAAATAATAAAGGCGGGATAGAAAATAAATAAATATGTCACTTGCATGATTTATAGCAGACTTGTTGGGCTTCCCTGTAATCCAATTTTGTCTATTAGAATTGAATTGGATCCTCTGCTGTTTTATTAATGCCACATTTGAATAGAATTTGGATATACTGTATGTACTTTTAACATTCCAGACTATGGAACCTCTTACCTCAGAAGACCCAAATAGCCCTTCATTTTGGCTGATTCTCAGTATTTGGTTAAGGTATCATTTTTTCACCAAACTTTAGCCAGATTTAAGACCCCCATTCTTTTTTTTTTTTAATGATACAGTTTTAATTCCCTGCATTGAATGTTGCATGGAGCAGGGGGAATATAGGATGAATTTGAATAAATAGAACATGTAATAAATTAATTTCCAATATAAAAATATGTAATGTTTTAGGGCAACACACTTGGAAATATATACAGATAACATTTTTGCCGTAAAAATACAGTCCTAATCATAGCACTGCTTTATATTGGTAGTATAAATCACACAGCTCACATGAGTTTTGTGGCCATGCATTATCTATAGAGGCTCTTCAACATGCTGCAATAGTATTGGTGTACCAAAGGATCATTCATACACTCTGGTATTTCATCAAGAAGTGTGTGATGGCTTTATCGAGGCTTGAGTTTTGCAAGTACTGTAGAGGCGATGAATTTGTTTGACAAGTTTATTCATGTAACAAGTTGGATAATCATTTGTGATTCACAATTGGAATCACTGTGGGGTTGTTAATTTAAAATTCTCACAGTATTCCTTATCAGATATTCATTAAAGTGTTTGTATCATGTGCAGCCAGGTCTGTATAAATCAGTACACTGTAAATTTACACTTCTTACAAGTTTATTACTTTATCAGGTATTCACTTAGGATTTCACTATTCTGTCATAAAATATTTCCCAGGCATAAAATATATTTTCTTATTGAGTTAATATATTGTATTAATCAGACAGTGCATCAGCTGCTGTGGGCAGAAAAAGTAAGAAATATTGTTTACCATTGAAGCAGCTGGGGATCACTTGGTAGGGCATAGGGCAAAAGAGGAAACATGTTAACATGGATGTAGGCTGGAGGTGGATCATTTGTAGGATGAAGTTGACAGGCTGGAGAACACTTTTTTTGTTTTCTACTTCATACTGCCCATCTTGGCTGGTTCCTCTAGCTAGAGAAAAAAGGTTAAAAATAAAAACTGGGCAGGGCCATCCTCCTCCCCCTCCTCCTCCTCCTCGGTTGGTAATTGTGTGTTTATGCATAACTGTAAGCCAATATTGTTTTATTTACGGTTTGTTTAATAACTTATTAGTTTGTAGACAAGCAAGCTAATTCCAGTTTGTTAAGCCAGTTATGATTTGTTTTCTCTCTGTCTGTTCCAGTACCCAGATGGATCTCGAGTCCCCCATCAGTAAAAGGCTATTCTGCTCCTGTTTATGTGGGAGTGGGCTTTTGTTTGACTGTTTATTGTAAAGCATGGGTTTTTTACTTGCATGTTTGTAAGGTGCTGATGGATGCTGTGTGTTCATGAATGCTGTGGGATTTGTTTGTTTGCTTGTGTATTTCAGGGTCTTTCTTTTTAAAGGAAGTATATGAAATTTGTAATCCAACTTCAAACTGTGGCATTAGATTTAGATTTGTTGTCCAAAAATAAATCATAAATTGTTGCGTGACATGGGTTCAGATGTTTAAACAAACTGTAATTAGGTTAAACAAAGCCTGGATTTATGTTATGTGCAAACTAGCCTTCTGTGCAGTACACAGTCACTGTATTGGTAGAGGTTTGGAAGCCAGTGCTTGAATTATTTTCAAAATGTCCAATTCCAGTTTTGTGAACATTGAATTCGTTAATAGTCTCAGTGAAAATCATCTATTTTCTTGTGACTATTTTAGCACAACTGTATCAGTGTGTATATGTGTGCAGCCAGATTGCCCAAATCTAAAGGATTTGTTTCATGTTCATGAATGTTTGCCCTTTAAAGCCATTTTATTTTCTTTCCCCCACCCCCTGCCTCATGCTTCTTTCTTTTTCTGTGCTTTTGTAATCCCAGACGTTTGGTAATACTGTAAGGAGTATGATGATGTAACAATGCTTTTCAATTAATCTGAGTTATCTGACAGCTTCAAAAAGCTAATCTGAGTAGAGGCAATACTTCCTATCCTTTTTATGAATGGACTTTATGACTTCATACAGAGGGGGAGTATAAAGAAGTATCTTCCCTGTATTTGGACTGCAACAGGTAGCCATATCTGATTTGTGGCAGGATAATGTCATTATATTAATGATGTGATTTAGGTATGGTGGAATCACACAGGAGGGAGGGGGGAAGAAGAAAAATAAAACTTATTTCCTTTCCCTTGTATGATGGGTGTTTATCAGTACAGTATTTTTTGTCATGCCTACCATTCTGCGAAGCTACTGTTTACGGTGGTTTTAATCTGTGTATAATATCAGCAGGTTCCATTGCCAGTGTTTAAAAACTGAGTGGTAATGATGAAATTGAAAAAGATAATATATATAGTATATTATATACTAATATATAGTATAAAATTTATACTTGATTACTCTGGTATTTTTATGAAGTTTTTTCCCCTATTTTCCTTTTTTGTTCTTTTTTTTCCAGTAATTAGCTAAGGGGTACATTCAAAGAACCCCTTTATATGTCCATGCTGTGTGTGTGTGTATATATATATATATGTGTGTGTGTGTGTGTGTGTGTGTGTGTGTAATTGACAAGTATATACTGCAATTATGTATAGTCAATTTCAGGTGGTCCAGGTGGCTCCGGACTGAAATATTTGTGTTTTTCTGGGCATGGACCCCAAATACATGTGTTTTGTCTGGAGATAGATCCAAAGCACAAGCAAAAGTGTTTTTTGAAGGGGTGGGGGGAAGAACAGGTGAAAAATTAGGCTATTGGTATCAAGGAGGTAAGGAAAGGAAGATGCTGGGAAGATTGAGGAGGGCTAGGTGGGCTGGTTGTATGTGCTGCACTTAAAATCAGGGATATTGGTGGCATGCAGTGGCAGCTAGGGGAGGTAGGTAAATGACAGCATTGGAAGATGAGGAGATGGACAGGCTGGCCATTTGAGTATGCCATGTTTGAAACCAAGTACATTGGTGTGGTGGTAAGGTAAGAAAGGAAGGCTCTGGGAAGATTAGCAGGAAGGCAGGTGCATAGGCTATGCAAGAACGGCCATGCTCTACTCTTCCTGTAAGACCCCTCCAGATTTTGTTTTAGCTGAAACCTGGAACAACCAAAATGTTTCCAGTTTCAGTGCTGCCAAATCACAATCTACCTGGAATGATTCAGCCAAAGGTGATAGGGCCACCCCAGGCGACTGTTGGACTCTGAGTGGACAGGTCCTGGTGAATTGCCTGGGGTATAGTCTTGTGCGATTTACCTGGACTGAGTTTGGTTCTGTGACCCCTAAGGATGTGGACAGTATACTCCAATCAGTCAGTATGGCCACATTTCTGTTTGACCCCGGCCCTTCCTGGGCTGTTAAAGACAACCTGGGAGGTGATCAGGGGATGGGTTCATGCAGTGGTATAAGCCTCTTTGAGGGAAGGGAATAGTGGAGGCAGCGGAGGTAGTGGTGTGCCCCATTCTCAAGAAGCCATAGCTGGACCCTTCTATTCTGGGTCAGCCAGTTTCCAATCTCCCCTTTTTGAGGAAGATTGTGGAGAAGATCGTTGGACAGCAGTTGCAGATAATCTTGAAGAAAAGAGATTATCTAGACCTGTTTCATTCAGGTTTCAGACTGGGGTATACTATGGATGCAGCAATGGTCATACTTATCAATGAACTTTGGCAGAGCCAGGAAGGGAATGGTGTATTCATCCTTGTGCTCCTTGATGTCATGTTCACTGTTTCAATGTGCACTATACATCATAACGTTTCACATGCCATGGCGCTGACGCGCGTTTCTGTTTGAGAGGGAGCTGCTGTGAAACCTTGTACCAAGCTCTGTATCTATGTTCATTACAGTGGAATGTGTTTGGGTTATGTGCTCTCTTCAAGGACTTTTCCCACAGACCATCAGAAGCCATTAGGTGCACCTGGGATTGTGAACTTGGGAGGATTCTACAGGGGGAGGGATCTCATTTGCACCAAGGGTTTTTAGTTTGCATTTGGCACGCTTTTATCATTCTCAGCTTTCTTTGTGATCCTGCATACTATTCTTTAATAAATCAGATATCTTTGAATTCCTGTTCATGAGTCTGAGAGTGTTTTAGAATAGGCATTCATTACACTTGATCACATCCTTCCTCAGTGGTCAGTCTCACTCAGTGTTGATAAGGGAGAGATTGCACGCACAGTGCCTTACTTGTGGGTACCTCAGGGTTCAGTGACCTCTCCCCTCCTGTTTGACATCTACATGAAACCACTGGGTGAGGTCATCCATCAGTTTGGGATTTGGTATCATCAATATGCTAATGATACTAAGCTATACATCTCAACCCCAGGCTGCACACATGAAGCTGTCACTGTATTGACCCAGTGTCTGGAGGCTGCTTGGGTCTGGATGGGGAGGAATAGATTTTGGCTCTGTCCTGATGAGACTGAATGGTTGTGGCTATTTGGCCTCCCTGGGGCAGGGACATTTCCATCATTGCTCATGGATGGGGTTGCACTTCCCTGTTCAAGACTGGTGCACAATGTAGGCATCTTTCTGGATTCATAGCTCCTGCTCAAAGAGCAGATGGCAGCTATAGCCAGTTGTGCCCTTTCCTCAACTGAGAGGCCCTTCAGATGGTCATTTATGCCCTGGTCACTTCATGACTGGACTACTGCAATGTGCTCTACATGGGGCTGCCCTTGAAGACCATCTGGATGCTACAGCTGGTACAAAATGCAGTGACACAAACAGTAATGGGCACTTCATGGTATGCCCATGTGACACCATTGCTATGCGAGCTGCACTGGTTGCGAGGAGGCTTCCAGATGTAATTCAAGGTGCTTTATATGCAATTCAAGGTGTCACCACCTATAAAGCCCTTCGTGGCATAGGACCTGGTTATCTAAGGACCGTCTATCTCCAATTCTTTCTGCCCACCTGGTGCGCTTATGCAAAGAGGTTCTCTTCAGTTAAATGCTGCCATCTTGTGAGACTGAGGAAGTAAGCCTTCTCTGTCATGGCCCCCACCCTCTGGAACAGCATCCTCCCAGAGATTTGGACAGCACCTACTCTCATAGGGTTCCAGAAAGCCCTTAGGACCTGGCTTTGTTCCCAGGCCTGAGGTTAATGTGGGTGTGACTTACTGGTCAAGCTCCTCTTGTACTGTTGTTGTTGTTTTTGTACTGTTTGTACTGTTCGTTGTTTTAGTCTGGGCTGCTGGTTTTTGTGGGGTTTTTTTTTCATGGATTTTGTAAGTTGCCCAGAGTCTTCTGGAGTGGGTAGCCAACTAACCTAACCTAACCTAACCCTAACCCTAACCCTAACCCTACCCTTACCCCAACCCTAAACTTCCAAGCCACAATTGTGTTTATTTCTGGTTTGAGACAAAATACATTTTCTATTTTGTGCACACTCCTAATGCTCTGAAATTTATCTTTAAATCTCTTACTAACTTAGGGGCATTAAAATCTACTAACAATAGGAGCAGAGGTGATGTCTACTCTTTGTGTGTATCTACATATATTAAACTCATACAGATTGAAAAATGGTTTTCGAACATCAGAATGTGAACAGCTAATCTGAATTGTGGCAAAGCTAGGTGAAAATATATGTGCTTAAATAATTAGTTTATTTAAATTTAAATTTAAAAGATTGTATTTTTAAGATGCAATATTATTTTTAACCTTTATAGCTTTTTAACCTATGTTGTAATCAATTTAAGTTATTATGATTATAATGAAAAGTAGATAATAACATTTGCAAATAAACACAATAACTTTATAATATTCAGAGCAATCACTGAATAATTTGCCTATTTTTATTATATTCTCACCATTTACTTCAGAGCATTTAGTTTTCATTTTTCTTATCTTTGTATTTTTAGCCTTTCAGTAAATATCCTCCTGTAATCAATGATATATCTTTTTGGGTGCCTTCTGAAAGATACTGTGAAAATGACTTCTATGATTTAGTCCGAACTATTGGAGGAGACATGGTGGAAGAAGTCAAGCTCATAGATGTATTCACACATCCAAAGTAAGTCTAATATATTATATCATGGTGAAGTATTTATGATCAATGTTTAGAAATAGTTACTAATATTCTTAATACAGGTAAACATTCCATAATGTAGGAATGGATGATTAAGTACAAATAAATGTAAATATTAATTCAGTCAATCCATTTATATTGCCATTCACTTGCCAAGTGACTCTAGATGTCTAACAAGTTAAAAACATCAAAATTACATCTGCCATGAAAAAAAGCTACAACCATTTCCATGTATGAATCAGGCAGAGAGGGATGTTGCATGCTACAGATGCCCTTCAGATCTGTGAAGTTCAACTTTGAAAATTTCCCAGAGAATATGGCAGTAGCTGAAAAATTTGCATCATGAAATCCACACATCTAGAGGATATCCAGATTAGGAAAGGTTGGTCTAGAAAGAAGAACAAGCTGATTGGGCACGATTAACACTTGTTTAGTAGAAAATGCATCTGAGGTGATAAATTTATGATGATGGCAGGATGGTCAAGGAAGATATGGTACAAGAAACCAGCTCAACTGCTTGTGGGCAAGCTCAGGTGCAGACATTGTTAGGTCAAGATATTAAGATCAGAGGCCAATGAGCAATTTGAGGTTTTCATGAGCAGATTATGCAGGATCTGGTAGAAGAGCTACATCTCTGAAAGGAAATTATAGCCATGTGTGCAGATTGTAGTTTGAATCATGAATGGTTGGGTTAAAGGCCCACTACTGATGGTATGTCTATCAGATGTGGGCACCTTTAAATAGTTGCTCATAGCAGCCTTTGCCATGTGATAAGCTGTTTTATGCATACTTCCTATAGCTGAAATTATATGTTCTCTAAATTTTCAGAGACATTACAAATAAAAATTACAATGCCCACAGCTATTTCAGAAAGGGGTGAAGAAAATTGTGTATCTATTGTTTATAGTGAACCAATGTATGTCTATTAAAGGCTCAACTCACATAAATGCCATTGAGAATTATTTGAAATGACTACCTCAGGGGAATATAATTGAATCAGCCAAACTTCTAAATATATCCTGGATTCATTTTATCTGTCTTACATTAATGACCTTTTTTTTTAGGATGAGAAGCAATAACTTGCCCAATAATGTTGTTTCATGGCTTATCAGAGAGTTTAATCTTAGAAGCAAACCACTAATGTATAATGAAAGCCTTGGGGTCTTTTATGTGTGGTGGAAGCATCTCTGGAAGGAGGCAGTTAACAAATAGAGGAACAGGGGAAGAAGACTAGTTAATGTTCATTTGCTTTTTAGTTTGCAATATCTAGTGCACGGGAAGCTGAGCCTAGAGTTGAGAGGCTTGGCAGAAAAAAAAATGTTTTCTACCACAGTCATCCATGCATAACCATGCAATTTTTATTTGTAATATCTCTGAAAATTTAGAGAACATATAATTTCAGCTATAGGAATTATGCCAAAATGATGAAACATGTATTGTGACATCATAGTGTACCCTCTAATCTTTTGTACTTGGGTTGTGACATTGCGTGCAAGGATATCAGGGGTAGAGTTAGGGTTGTGACATTGCTATGTACACGTGTCACTTCCCCTCCCCTTGTCATCTCCCTTCAGACACCCATGTTTTCCACAGTTGTATGAAGAAGGGTACAAAAGAATAAATAGGAAGAAATAGACAAAACTCTAATCCAGAAATGAAGTGGGCTGTCAGCAGTACAGTATATAGGAAGAAAAATTTTAATCAGAACAACTAAAATTAGTCTTTCAAAGATGCCATAGGATATAGCAAACAACAAAAATTATTTTATCTTTGCTGCATCACCACAATCTTTTAAAAAGGCATTGAATGAAGAAATCTCTTTTTAGCTTCTTACTTCCTACAAGCAGAATTGCTTATTGTAACTGTCTGAAGCAAATATTTACACTGGGAAAAGAAAAGCTAATGGCTGTCATTGTTTAATTAGATATGTTATTATTCTCAAAACTTTTGGATGCATCTAGTTTTAGGATATAAAGATCTCCGCTTTGAATTCACATATTTCTTGGTGGGATGGAACATTGGCAAGTGTTATGTGTTAAATGCAGTCATCTATTCATACCTTTTGATCACCAGTCTTCAAAACACTGTTTTATTAGTTTTCATTTCTCCTTACACATTTCTAACAAGTTGTTCTTTTCAAATATCCTAAGTAATTTTTTTTAAAGAAATGGTGCTTCAATTTTGCACTGAAAAAAAAATTTTTTTTTTGCAATCCAAGGTAAGAAAGCAACACAATTTGTGTAATGGTTGCCTATTCTGACAGACTCAGTCTCACAAGCAGGTGCTTAAGGATAACTGATTTATTGAGAGAATAGTATGCAAATACAAAGAAAGCTGAGAATGACCAAAAGCGCGCCAAATACAAACTAAAAACCCTCACTTCAAACCCGATCCCGCCCCTCGCCTCACCATAGAAACCACCCCCTCCCAGGTGTTGGTAACCGTTACACATCGACCTGAGAAAGTAACCTTGAACACATGTAATAACCCAAACATACATTCCTCAGTAACAGTAAGGAGATTACAGCCCGGCACGGCTGAAACTCTCCTCCCAGCAAATGACAGACACGGATCAGGAAATTGACATGAGAAACGTTACGATGTATTCAGACCATCGGAACGATGAACATGACAATTTGCTATTAGAATCACAAAAATGAAAACATAATCAGTTCAGATTTTCAGCATCAATTTTTAGCATTTAATTGTTCATTCTGAATGCACAATACTTTGCAAAAAGTGTTGCCTTAACTTCAGTACTTTGTTTCTCAAACAAACCACCAGAGAAGAAGGGAATGAAAAGAGAATCCAACAGGCACTAATGTAATCAGTGTGGGATTTATATTATAAATTATATTACAGCTTTCTGAATCATATGATATTTTCTAGTATGGGTATTGGAACTATTTTCTTGTGTCTTTTATCTTTTTTTAAAACTCTTCAGAAACCTATCATATTTAAAGCAGTATGGCAAGAGTACAGACAATTTTTTAGAATGCATGTGACTCTTCTATTTTATCATCTCACTTCCATAATGGAAATGAACATACATGCTGGCCCAGAAAATGATGCTGAAAGAGGATAAGCTAAATCATTTGTTTCCACAAAGAAGTAATGTTATCTATTGGGCTTTTAGTCAGAGAAGTTTGTGATGAGGGAAACAGTTTGAAGAAGCAAATGGATAGATGATAGCTATGTTCTGCTGTTTTACTCCAGTTTTCCACAGGAATTGGCTGTTTACAGTAGCATTTGTTAAATACCATAATTCCCATGTTGATCCTTGTATCCAAGAATTTATGTCCTGCAATTACCTTAGGGGAAGAAAGAAACAATGATAGGAATGTTGTCACAGACATTCGCGTGTCACTGGAGAAGGCTACATCCTTTTATGGACCCTTTTGTATGATGTGTGTATTTTTCCAATGGCTCTTTGTGAAATTGGAGAGTATTGTCTTAAGCACTCGTATGCAGTCAGCGATAATGAACTGACTGCCAGGAAGAGACACTTCATATTAAAATAGCTTTCTTTTTCTTCTTTGCTACTCTTGTACTAGGCTGCTTTCCAACTGTTGTTTCCCAAGTCAAGTGGAAGTAAGTGGGAGGGGGCTAGCCCAAGGTATAGGACCATGGAGGAGAGTTGATGAACAAAGGAGGAGTTAAAGAGACTTTTTTCCTTAATTTGTAGTTTATATTTTTATTTTATTTGTCTCAAAACATCTGCGGTATCTCACGCTTTTCCAGAGAGGTCCAAGTGTTTAAGTCATAAAATATACCAATAGAGAAGAAAAATTCATTGAGCAAAATAGCCTTTGTGAATCACCAATTTTAAAGGGGCTAAGATCTCTAAGAGTAGCAGAGGAGAGATAAGAAATTATAAATCTATGTAAACTCAGAAACTGATAAGTCCCATAAAATAGTATTTTTATTTTAGATGATGATGATAGAGAACATTAGAAGAAAGCAGCTGTTAGGACATTATCTGAAGGGACTAAAGATTGTTGGGAGAAAAGGGAAAGAATATGAAGTCCATTTATTTGATCAAGGTTAAAATAGATGGGTTATCTCCAGTAGTTTTTAATGTTTTTTTGCTGACTAGGACCAGATGGTGATGTTTTAAAGGTTTTGTTTATTTATAAGATATATGGGGAAAAGAGTTCATTTGTGCATTTTAAGTTTATTTGATTAAGACTAAAATAGTGTTAAAATAATGCTGATATTTCTGGTAATTTTTATTGGACTTTTACTGATTAGGTTTGACTGATGTGGTTTGGGGGACTTTCTTTAAAGACAGAAAACGAGATATAAATGCAGAAGGAAAGATTTTAAGTTGTTTTATTAGATTTAGTTTGTAATAGACATGTTATGTCTGATGTCTGATATGTTGTTATGTCCTTAATGGACTTTTGCTGATTAGGATGGAGTGATGAGGCTTTAAATAACTGTTTATAGAGAATGGAATATGGGATGAAGAGATGGTTTGTTGTATTTTAAAAGATGGTGATAAACTGTTGAAGTTATATATACTTGCTGGGACGAAGGGGAAGGTTACCTCCTTCCCTTCCCTTCCCTTCCCTTCCCTTCCCTTCCCTTTTTCTTCTTTTTCTGCACTTTTAATTTAATTTTATTTATATATTTGTCTTATCCTTTGTAGATTGTATTAGTTTTATCTGTATAATGTAATCTTTAATAAAATTATTATTAAAAATGCCTTCTTAACGTTATGTTTGTATGATTAACTGTTACAGCTATTGAAATTATCAAATGGGTTAATGCTGTTTTTCAATATATGCATGCATATAAAAATCATATTTAATTAATAAATTATAACTGCCCCAGAAAACCCCCTAAGGATTTAACAAGGAAAGAATTCTATTAAGCAGGAAAATATTATTCCAGTATCTTAGACACTTGATCATTTAAACATTAACATGAACATGTACTTAGGCAACTGGAATATTGCTGATTTAGATAGTTGGAAGTTGCATATCAGATCATTTGTTTTAATAAAAATTAATTCACTGTTAATCTATAAATTAACTGAATACATGACCATTCATGATGATTTATCCCACATTATAAGCACATGCATATTAAATATGGGAATATGGGAACCAATCACTTTTAAAAAGTGGAAAGCAGAACTTACGCGTATGACTCTATTACATTAAGATGTGCTGTTTTAATACATCTGATTTTTGAATGTGCACAATAGTGATCCTTAAAGTCACTTTTCATAATTTTTTCTGTGAATGTTGCTCATCCATATAGGAAGCTAGAAAGTTATTTTATAAATAATCTTAAGTAAATGTGGGGAGTGAAGCTATCCCTTTCAATGACTCAATTTGGGTCTAATGTCCAATACTATTTGATGAAAATTTAATTAACCTTTAACTATTAAGTTTAGTCTTTTGCATTTCTAAATATAACCAACCATCCAAACTATTCCTCCTATCAATTATAACTGGTAATAGACCCGCTGTCACATGGAAGTCTGTTAAAATGCTGGAAATTATGCTTGCAATATTTCATGTTAATTTATTAATTAATTTATCAATTAATATTTCATGTTCTGGCATGATTAGTTCACAGAAGATAATCATTTAATCAGATAGTGACAGATATTGTTTTTACTGACTTTGATTTTCCTGACTCACTTCTGTCTCCCAAGGTGTAACTCGGATGCCACCCTTAAATGTGCTCAAGAACAGTGGGATTTCTTGCAGGTGCCTAAAAGATGAAGCTATTGTTGAATAATCGACAGACAGACAGACAGACAGACAGACAGACAGACAAATGATGCCAGCATATAAATTCTTTGTGTGTTGCATAAGGGTGCTTGATGTTGAAAGAGGTGATGGGGAAAAAAACTTGCATAGATTACTGTAAAAATATTCCAGTATGTAGGTCAGAGATTTATAATGGGACCAGAAACACATTCCTTGCCTCTCAAAACTACTTATGAAGCTTTCAGAATTCCCCTTTTAATGGTAACTAATTTCAAATCCCTTCAGAGAAAACTGTGTAATATCTATTAACAAAGCATTTTATTGTTCTAATATTCTAGACACGTGCTCATATTTATATTAGTACTTTTAAACTCTCAAACCTTGCAATTATATACTATAAAAATATAAATACTATTAGCCAATAGGGAAGTACAAGCAAATTAGATGCAGGTACAAGAACTTACAGCCCCTACTCATTTCCCTTGCTTCGAAATGCTTTGTTTAGTCACTTCCCAGTGGACTGCTGCCTGCAAAAAGCACTTAATAAATCCCAATACTAATTCCTAAGCTAATTTTTGTGAAGTGCTTTGTAAATAACCACAATTCTCAGAGACCCTATGGCAGCTTTTCTAATCTGGTACTCTCCAGATGTTTTGTTCTACACTATTTACCCGTTGCCCTGCTGGCTGGGAGGTTATGGAAACTAGTTCAACTCATCTAAGGGCACCAAGTGACTTTATTAAAAAAGAGCAACAGTATAAACTATTTGAAAAAAAGGTTCAATACATGTTTATTCTGTAAAATAAGGAAAATTAGGCAGTTCTTAATATCTCTGCACATTTTATGACAAAACTTCTCAGGTTCTGTCATACCAGGCTTCCAGAACTAAAAAGAAAAAGAAAAAAAAAGTTTGCACATACAGAAAAGGGGACTTTATGTGTACTTTGTCTGGCACTTGAGTGCTTAACAAGAAGTGCCTGATCCTGCTGCAATAATTTTGCCTCCAGCAATTTATTTTGTTTTAATGGTAAACATAGTTTGTGGTCAGCCTGATTTTCTGACCTAGCATTAGGGAGTATAAAGTTGCCACCTTGGACAGTGGTTCCTAAGGTAATACAGTATACAAGGAGATCAAATGGTCTACTGTTTAGTTTTTGTTTAATAACATTGGGATTCATTATTTTAATGAAGTTGCATGTGTGTGTAGTTCATTCCTGACAGGTGGACCTGTGGATTGGAGAATGGTGGCTTGGTGGATCTAAAGCAGATTGCTTAAATTTGGAGCTTATGTTCAGAAAGTTTGAGAAACTTTGCCTTAGAGAATAAAAAAGAAAACTTCTGGTGTCATATATGTTTCTTCCAGTCTTTCATTTCTGTAACCTACATTAGTCAGTAACAAAGAAGATGTAACATACCATTCTTTTAACTGATCTGAGAGCAAATAAGTGGGTTTTGCTTTAAGAATGATATACATGGAAAAGGCAGAGAGGAGCTTCAGCAATAACCTGGACTTCTCAATTTAGGTGTAGGTTTACTTGTTCCATGAAAAAGCACTCATGTTTCTTAGATGTCACAGATATTTAGCATTATACAGTTATGTGAAAAAGGATTCATTCTGTTTTGGATTGTCTGATTTTTTTTTATACCTTTGTAACTATGCTATCAGAGCCTATATGGAGAGAGGGTGAGCAAGTAGCACCAAAGCTTGATGCTTGTTTGTTTGTTTTCTATCCCGCCTTTATTATTTTTTTATAAATAACTCAAGGCAGAAAACATACCTAATACTCCTTCCTCCTTCTCCTATTTTCCCCACAGCAACAACCCTGTGAGGTGGGTTGGGCTGAGAGAGAGTCACTGACCCAAGGTCACCCAGCCGGCTTTCCTGCCTAAGGTGGGACTAGAACTCACCGACTCCTGGTTTCTAGCCTGTCGCCTTAACCACTAGACCAAACTGGCTCTCTTTATAAACAAAGTCATCCAATTTGTGATGTGCCAACTGTAAAAAAGTAATTCAGTCAATTCAGTGGGATAACCCGGAGCATTTTCATTAAACAGTTAATCTTGACTTATATAAATCTCACAAACATTGGCTCCCTGCATAATACCACATAGTTCTCCACACAGCATGTAGAGCACAGCATGTCCCACTCAAAAGAAATTTCTGAAGTCCTTTGTAAAGAGAGATACAGACTTGAATGGAGAAGATATGGGGCAATTATGAATCTTCCCAAGAGTAGCCATACTGTGAAAATCACTCCAAGAGTGCAGCATAAAATTCTCCAAGAAGTTACAAAAAAACCTCAAAACAACATCCAGGAATCTGAGGCCTCTCACCTTGGCTGAGATCTCCTTCACCTTCTCTCGCCATCTTTTTCTCATGTCAGAATCAGTATTCAGGGCTCAACCATCAGAAAAGGATAAAAATGTGATTAATGGGAAAATAGGCTGAAGCTGTGACTCACTAAGAAGAATATCAATTCATCTCTGGATGACCTTCCATACTTCTGGAAGAACATTCTAAGGACAAATGAATCGTATGTGCAACTTTTGGGGCTACATGAGTGTCAGAGACATCCTCAAGGGATCAGCAAATGACAAAAGCATCCAATACTGTGGATGCCTCTGATGTGTTTCATTATGTCTGGAGGCATCCAAACATTGCATTCTACGATGAGAACCTCATACCATGTGTCAAACGTAGAGGTGGCAGTGTCATGATCTAAGGTACTTTGCTGCATCAGCTGGGCAACGTGCCATCACTGAAGGAAGAATGAATTATGCTTTGTATCGAAGAATTCTATAGGGGAATGTTAGTCCATCTATCTGACAGTTGTGCTAGAAAACCTCACGTTACTGAATTGGAACAGTAAGTTCCTTTCTCATAAATTAATGATAATTGCATTGCCATTTCAATCATTTGAGCAATATATCAGTTTCTTAACGTGTGTACGGTTTCTGCTTCCTTTCTAAGCCCTAATCACCAGTCTCCAGCCAAAGAAAAAGCTGAGGCTCCAAATTAAGTGAACATTCAAAGGATGGCTGCACAGCAAATAAGCTTTTCACAGAATGGCTGTGAATATATAGTTGTTGGAAAGAAACCTTAGGACATCATGATAGAAAGTCATTAAGAATGTCATGTTACAACATGGGGAATTAGATGAGAGGTTTTATTCCCTCTTGGATTGATTCTCTATTGTTCTCAGGTAGAAAATGTTTTGATAGACAATCTGCAATAATTCCATGCTGCTGCTTTTTATTCTCTGTGTTCTCAAATGGAGTCAAAAATGAAAACTTGAAAAGGGTTACAAGTACAAGTTCTCTATAAGTAATGCAAACCAGCATATGTATGCCTTCTTTCCAGTTAACAGTAGGTCTAGGTCTTCAAACTATAGGCTTTATCTAAAGATAGAAATTATGGAAAATATCATTGATGCTGTGCTAAATTAATTTTAGAATTTTTCTGTTGAAAAACTAAATTTAAAGCACTGCTTAAGTTTTCTTGTCTGACAGTGTTGCATCTTACTTCATTGAATATTGACTTTTAAATGGGGCATAAAAGTGAACCCATAGTTTATTTCATTTCTCTCTTATTTTGGATATGACTTTTCTTTATCCAGTTATAATCCATTTTCACTCAGTTGCCTGCAGTGAGAGTCTAACTTCATTTTGAATCCCATTAAATATATTGGCAAATAACATTGCAATTGCAATAACAAAGAAGGATATAACTCACCATGGCTTTGTTCTAACTGATAGTATGACTTGCACGCTTTATAATACCTTCTGGGTGATTTTTTTTTTCTTTACAGAAGTATATTGGTTGAGACCAAGTTCTGTTACATTGGCAAAACTGCCATGCATTGATCTCTCCAGATTATAAGCTGTTACACATAGATGGTAGAGGCAAACAAGATCTGTAAAATACTGCTTCCTTTCTTTGAGGGAGCTCTGTTCTGTTCCTGTAATTTATAAACTGCTTGAATGTTGACAAGTTACTTTTTTGCCTAATTTGTGTATACATGTATATATGTAGCATAGTGTGGTTCATATGAGGTAAAATTAGGAGCTTACATTCCATATGGCAACTTCTGAAAGCCTCTTTTAAATAAACCTAAAGTGGATCAAAAGCAATACTGAACCAAAACAAATGGTTCATGGAATCATGCAGTTTGAAGGAGTTTTAGAGGTCATCTAATTGAGTCCTCCGTTTGGTGCAGGATCCACTTGAACATCTCTGACACATGACCATCCAGATTCCAGAAAAGAATAACTCACTATGGCAGCCTGTTCTATTGGCTGAAAGCTCATACAGTCAGGAAGTTCCTCCTGATACCTGGTTTCAGCTGACTTGTAGTTTTATCCTATTGGTTCTATCCTGCACTCTGAGGCAATAGAAAATAAATCCATTCTTCCATATATGTGACAACCTTCTAGATATCATAAGCTGTTTATAAGCATTTAACTCTGTGAAAACTGCATAATCTGTCTTTGGGAAGAGACTTGAAAAGACACAGAAACTTCAAAAAATGGGCATGAGAGAAAATAAACATTGTCTTCTCTAAGAAATGGCTCTTGACTTCACTGATGCTATGCTGTCAAATTTGTGTGGAGTCATGGCAAATGCATAAAGCAAGCAATATTAGAAAATGTGCTCACATTGAATTGGCTCAGGCTGTCCTTTGTGATTCAAGTAGTCTGCATAACAGATAAAATCAAGGTAATAAAACATAATGAATCAGACAATAAAACATTACAAAAATCACAGGGACAATTAAAATCATGAAATGACTGTAGATCATGACATTCCACAATCAAGTTCCTTAATTTTTTTAGGTGTTCTTTTAACTAGTACTATTAACATTATTAACAATAATGCCATTATTATTAAAGTTGTATGGCAATTTTAGAATATTAAAACATTATGAAAGTAACATTTAAAAATATATTTTAAAGAGACATAGGGTAACTGTAGATGATCCATTTTACCAGTTACATGAGTATTGCCCATTGAGACAAATTGCAGCTATTGGAGAAGAGAGATAATAAGAAATGGTGCCTGGGTAAGGGTTAACCCCATTCCAAATACCAATGTGCTGATTGAAAATGGGCCTCTTCATAGCATTTTTCTGTAAAAATTTAAACAAAAATCCAATCATAAATCTCCATTGACTCATTTAGCTCAGCTAACCTAAGGCAGGAAGAGAAAGCCACCAAGTCATGGATGTGATCTAACTTTCTAGTCATCGCCAGTTCAGCCTTCAGGACCTCAAGCAAGTCTTCTCCATCTTCCCTAAGGCATTGACCCTCTTTGTCAAAGCTGATAAGAAAATGGCTGCTGACACCTTTACTGAAATGCCAGTATACATGGTTATACATCTGCCGCTCTTGTCTTTTCTCCTTCGAAGGGGAATGTCAGCCCTTCAAGGTAGGCTAGGTCAGGAAACAGATACTACAAGGACTACTGGAATTCTACTTTATTGGTGTAGGGTATAATTGAAGCCTGACAGAGTATCCTTCTGCCCCGTCTTATGCTAAAGAGAATCAAGGCAGGGTTATCATGAGCTTCTTTCTCACCTCCTCTTTCTTCCTGGGGCTAAGTGGATGTTTACCTAACTGTTCTTGCATTTCTTGTTCAAGATTAGCTTTATATTCCTCTACAGAGAATGATAATGGAAAGCATCAACACATCTTCTGTATGTGACAGGCAGATGATATCTGGGAGTAATGCTTTTCCCAAACCCTATTGTCAGCTGGGGTGGAATACTGAATTCAGTTCAGTTCAGTTTTATTATGCCTAAATTCACACCTTAGGTCAAATTTTGGTTCTACTCCTCTGCCTAATGAGTTGCTGGTAAAGGTGAAATTTAAAACCTCTCTTGGGTCACATCACAATTTTGATTTGCTGGGATCATATTGAAATTACTTGTTAATTCTCTCAGTATAGTTTGATATGCAAAACTGACTGAGGTTTTATATTTATAGAGGAACTATATGGACAGAGTTTATAATTATATAGCCAGCATTTATTGGGCTGGAGCAGGGGAACAAGGAAGCGATAGCTGTACCTCCTCACCATCACTCCTACTTCTTTCTCCCCCCTCTCCCTCAAAATGAACTGTTTAGTTGTGTGTGTGTGCGTGCCTGTGTGTATGTACCTGTGTATGTACGTGTGTGTTTAAATTAGTTTTCTAGGACAATTTGTATTCAAGTTAATTGCACAGATTGTGATTTATATCTACTGTGCAGTCTTGTAATCATTGAAAGTTGTAAGGACATTGTGCCCTTTCAGATTTGAGGTGTTGTTTTTTATTTTCTCCAAGCCAAGAAAATAATGTTCAGTATTTTTGTTGTGTTCTGGTAATAGTTTCAAGTATCTGCCTGATTTAATCAGAAACGAACTGTTGAGAAGAGTGAGAGAGAAGCAGGAAGGTGTAATCATGAAAGAGACAGTAGTGATATTCATAATGATGCTTTTATATGCAAGTATAGAAAAGTACAAAGTTGGTTACAAATCATTTTAACTGATTTAACATGATTGTCACTGTGCCTTTTTCCTGCTACTTTTCAGAAAGGCTTAAGACATAAAACTCCACAATTAGACCTATCAATTGCAGAGGACTTTATATCTTTTAAATTAAAGTTATATTCAACTCCTTGCAGAGCTTAATGCTCAACACATTGAAAACTGTAGAGGAGACAGCTGGATAAAGGTGTTGGCATGGGACTTGAGACTTATATGTGTATACACCTATTCCACTTCACTTTTAATTATGCCTATGCAGGCAGAGACTCTTATTGAAGAATGAGTCTTTAATAACTTAATTAGCAGCATCTCTCATTATACACCTATGCCATTTCAATCCACTTTCATGTATTGGTACTTCACAATGAAGATGAAACAGCCAAGTTTGTGTTCTGTAGGGATACCAGAAAACATTAAAAAAACATGATTGCCAAGTATTTATCTTCTGCATACTGAAACATACATCTGAATCTTGTTTGGTCTTTGTATTTTATTGTTTTAATGGTTTCTCTTATGTTTCCAAACATGTACTCCTTGCAAGCATTGTCAGTGGACAGTTGTGAGGAATTGATAGCAGAAGTTCAAACTTAATTTTTTTTTATAACATTTATGGCTGGAAGATGGTGGTATGTGTTGGCAGAGTGCTTGGAAAGCATTTGGCCTAGGAGAGATCAGAAAAGTCACACACCAGGCATTTCTATAAAAATAATTTTATTTACAGAAAGCAAACATATTTAAAGGCTGTTTGCTGAGAGGAGAGATTTCTCTCAGCTGCATATTCTCTGCAAGCCTACACAGAAGGGAAACTGAAACTAAAACAAGTTCAGGCAAGTTCCTCCCTTAGGCAATGCAACCATTAACACGTGAAAAGGGGACAATTAAATTCAACCTCTTCACCCGGCCAAAATGATTAGTTACCATAGTAACCTTAATCTGTAGTAGAAAACATATTAACACTCCCCTTTTTATACTACAGAATAAGATGCAAACCAATTTGCTTTGTTAACTCTTTGTGTCTTTCCATTCACAATATTTTAACATTATCTCCCCTTTGGTTTTACAGAAAGCTACCATCCTTCTTTCTGTGTATTTCCAAACCTAGGTTATTTGTTACAGTTCCAAGGCTTTTTAATGTGAAATGGCTTTTCATGCCGGCTTCAAAATCAAGCCTTTGTTTTTCTGTTGATGTGAACAGCAGCAAATCATCAACATAAATGCACAGATACATACAGCCTTGTTTGTCTTCATATATACACATGGATCTGCTTTTCCTTTTTCAAAACCAAAATTCTGCAGTTTTTCATCTAATTTTTGGTTCCAGGATCTAGCAGCTTGTTTTAATCCATAGATTGACTTCTGCAGTTCACAGACTAGATTTTCCCCTTTTTCCTAGCCAGGGGTTGCTGCATATATAATTTGTGGTCTAAATCACCATAGAGAAATGCACTTTGAATGTCATAGTGGTGAACTGACATTCCTTTCAGTGCAGCAATTTTTAACAGTAATCTGATTGATTCACCTTTAGTAACTGGTGCAAAAGTCTTGTCAAAGTCTAAATCTTTCCTTTCAGTGAACCCTTTTGCAACTAACCGTGCTTTATATTTTTTGGATTTTGCGATCAGCGTCCCTTTTCAGTTTGAAAACCCACCTACAACCCAGACAGTGTTCATTGGGAGGTAGATTTACCAGTTTCCATGTTTTATTTTCTTTCAAGGATGCTAACTCCTGTTGCATGGCAGAATGCCAATTTTGTGCAATCTCAGGTGGTAAAGCATTCACTTGTTCTAGAGACTCAGGTTCTGTGAATATGTGAAAAGCCTTTACTGTTTCAGCCTGAAAACGTGATGGAGGAACATCTTTATTACTCCTCTGAGATCTGCGAGGTAATACAGGGCTTAAATTTTGACTCCTATCACTTTCCTGAGAAGCATCTGTCTCATCAGACAGATCTTCAGTTTGCTTTTCTGGTTTAATGTCCTCATCAGGCAAAAGATCACCATCAGCAAGTCCTTGCTGTTCTCTTGTGGTGGTCAGATCAACTGGAGAGCTAGAATTTAATCTCCCCCAGTTTTGTTCAGCAAAAGAAGCACTTTTGCTAATTATTAATTTCTCCCATTATGAACCTGTAGCTCCTCTGGCTTTGTTCATAGCCAACAAAGATGGCTTTCTTTGTTGTGGGGCCTCCTTTCCTTCTCTGTTGTTTTGGAATATGAACCCAAGCAGTGCTACCAAACACTCTAAGATGGTTTACCTTTGGTTTCACAACATAAAACAAACGGAATGGAGTGTCCTGAATCACAGAGTTATACAATCTGTTTTGTACATAACAGGCAGTAGATATTGCCTCTCCCCAATACTTAAAAGATAAATGTGAATCTTTAAGCATGCATTCCATCACATTTTGCAAGGTTCTGCCCTTTCTTTCAGCAACACCATTTTGCTGAGGGGTGTAAGGGTTAGAAAGGATTTGTTCTATCCCCTTTTCCACTAGGAACCTTTTGAATTTGTGAGAAAGGTACTCTCCTCCTCTTTCACATTGGAGTGCAGATACAGGCCTAGGGAATTTTCCATTTGCCCATGTCACAAAACTTTTAAATTTCTCAAGTGCCTCATCTTTATGTTTTAAGATGTAGATAAATGTGTATCTTGAGAAATCATCAATGATGGTCATTGCATACCTTGCTCGTCCAAGACTTGGAGCAAAAGGACCAATAATGTCAGAGTGTACAATTTCCAAAGGTCTAGTTGTAACTCTGTCACTGTGCTTACTCGCAGGAGCTTTTAGTGTTTTGCATTCTTTGCAAACTACACAATCTAAGTATTTGTCACAGGGTTTTATCTTTAGGTCAGCACACAGCTGTGGCATTTGTGCTATATACTTGAAATTAGCATGACCAAATCTCCTATGCATCAGGTGTACACATTGGTCATGATATGGCGTGTTGCCAACTGCAGCCTTGCAGCTTGGCTTCCTTGCATTTTGCACAATGTACAAGGAGTCTTTTAATATACCAGTAGCACACAATTTTCCATTTTTACGTATCTCACAACCATTTTTCTTAAATGTTATGACATACCCTGTTGCAGCCAATTGTGCCACAGATAAAAGGTTTGATTGTAAATTTGGCACATACAACACACTTTTTACAGTTTCTCCCAAGCAGGATAAATACAAGTCACCTTGTCCCATAATTTTGGTCACAGACCCATCAGCCAAAGATACACTTTGTCTTTCAGTTTTAGACAGTGACACAAAAGAGCTTTTACAATTACATAAATGACAATTGGCCCCAGAATCTAACACCCATACATCAGAATTACCCTTCTCAGCAACCTGTGCAATTTGGGTTGTCTGAAGAGCCTTCTTCTGTGTTGCCCTTGTATTCTTCTTCTCTGTCTTTCTACTCTTGGGTCTCAAGGCACAGTCTTTCTGCAAATGTCCAGCTGAACCACAAGTGAAGCATCGCTGGCTGGCTAGCGCTGTGGCCTCAGCTTCCTTTCCCTTCTTTTCCCTTGTTTTCTGGTACTGCAGCTTTCCAGAAGAGATGGGGGGTGGGATCTTTCCTCTCTCTTCTCCCATTCAGCGAGTAAGCGCTGTGTAACATACAATGGGGTGAGGTCTGCTTCAGGCATAGCCTCCAGGGTACAAATCAGCGTGTCCCACATTTCATTCAGTGAGGATAGGAAGGTATATGATTTTGTGAGAGGTGTAAATTCCATTCCTCTCTCCTGCAACTCAACAAACAGCTGCTGAATATAATGCAGGTGCTCAGGAAGGCTATCTCCTTCTGCAAGGTAGGCTTTGAACAGCTTTTTTGTCAGGGTAACTTTACTCCCTGCTGTTGCCTTTACATACAAGTCTCTCAAAGCATCCCAAATTTGCTTTGCAGACTGCATGCCTCGCACGTGGACTAGCTGATTGTCCTCAACTCCCAGGATAATGGTGGCTCTAGCCTGCTCATCCTGTCTCAGCCATTCAGCACTGGGATTTTGGGGGGTTTGCTCACCAATTGGCAGCCAAAGATTCTCTCTGCGAAGATACATCTCCATCTTCAGGGCCCAATTCAAATAGTTGGTCTCTGATAGGCGCTCCAGAGGCATTGCTGAGGGCTGGGAGGTAGCCATGGCTTCTTCCTTCTTTTGCAAGTCACCTCAGCTGGCTTCTTTGTCCTGTAGACTGGCAGTTGCTGGAAAATCTCCAGGTGGCTCCAAAGAAAATCTTCACAGGTCTTTGCTGCCTGCCTTTAAATTGTGCATGAGGTGTGGAGCTGATCTCTCTATTCTCTCTGGGTTTTACTGGGCTTACTGGGTTTACTGGGCTGTTTACTGGGCCCATAACCTGTTGGCAGAGTGCTAGGAAAGCATTTGGCCCAGGAGAGATCAGAAAAGTCACACACCAGGCATTTCTATAAAAATAATTTTATTTACAGAAAGCAAACATATTTACAGGCTGCTTGCTGAGAGGAGAGATTTCTCTCAACTGCATATTCTCTGCAAGCCTACACAGAAGGGAAACTGAAACTAAAACAAGTTCAGGCAAGTTCCTCCCTTAGGCAATGCAACCATTAACATGTGAAAAGGGGACAATTAAATTCAACCTCTTCACCCGGCCAAAATGATTAGTTACCATAGTAACCTTGATCTGTAGTAGAAAACATATTAACAGTATGAACCTGCCATGTTAAGTATATTTCCTGTGCTGTGTAAAGCCAGGCCAAAGGCGAAAGTACAAGTGACTTGGCCAGTGGAATGCAAATGTACTCAAAGTGTGTCAGCACAAAGCTTGCTTGCTTGCTTGCTTGCTTTATTTATTTGAAGTGTTAATATGCTGCTTTTCATGTTATGTGTTTTTAGATACTATACAACCTTAGAATACCTTCTGTATATTATAAAATACAATAAACATCGTTTTGCATTGGTTTATTTTTATTTATTTATTTATCAAATTTGTCACCGCCCATCCTCTCCGACCGGAGGGACTCTATTATTTTTATTATTTGTATTGTTCTTAGTCACCCAGAGTTACTTGTTTAAGATGGCAGTAATACAGTTTTTTTTAAAAATAAATAAGCCTAAATAAATAGTTGGTTCTTTTGCAAAACATCTACCTAAGGTGTTGCCTATTCAAAAATAATTGCCACGGTGGGTGTGGCCAATAACCATCACTTACTAGGAAGCAGATTGCTCCCCAGCATCCTCCCTAATGCCTAGGAGGCTCTCTAAAGGTTCATATTAGAAATATAAATAGCAAAGAAATCATACAGTCAAATGGGGTAGGGAGCCTGCATGTGCTAAGACAGGTGCCCTAAGCCTTTCTAATGGAAGAGTCTAAAGAGAGCTCCCAGTAGCTGCTTACAGCTCCAAGAATATTGTCAGGATTTAGGGCTATCTTCCTGGCTGTTTGGGGCTTTCCATTGTTGAGTAGAAAGATCTGAAGGAAGATTCCAAATACATTTGAGAACTTTGATTGTGCATTCCCCCTGCTGTGGGGAGGATTCTAAGTACATTCTAATATATTCAAAATTCTCCTTCATACCCCCCTGCATAATATGGGATGAGGATAGAGGTGGGAATGCAAGGGATGTTGGGAGCAGATTTCATTTGCACAGATCTTCCCCTTTCTCTACAGATTTGGACTATATGTTTGCAAATGTGTTGTTCCTTTTGTTGAACCAGCTATTGCAAAGTAAATTAATTCAGCAAATGAGTAGCCTTCAGCAGTGTGAAGTAATGTATGCAAAGGGACTAGATATCATTCTGGCATGCTAATAGGCATGTATAGTAGCTGTTAGCATGATTTAAATAAGAAGTTGCCATATGGAACATCACATGGTTAAGTTTTTCTTATGTGCTTACTATCATATTTTAAAGTGATTCTGTTCCTGTCAAAATTAAGCACAGTTCTTAACATGAATAGAAGTTACACATGCGTTTAAATTTCTCACATTAAGGTAAGGGAAAATGTAATTTAACTTTGGTTGGATTAGGTCAGTTGTATTTTACAGTGATGCTAAAATTACTAAGTTGTTCCTGCAATTTGTTTTTAGCATTGTGTTTTATTTTTAAGGCTTGTCTCCCATTAAATAACTGGGATATTTGGATTAGTAAAGATCCCCTAGTGTGCATGCAATGGAATGCCAGATGTTTGTGCACACAGAAATGGATTTTTAAAATTAATAGCCTAATTGGATCTTTCAGCTTGCATCATTCTATTCTGAAATGCTACAGAACAGGTAACATCAAGGAAAATCCAGTGATGTTTCTAAAGTATTATATCAAAGGCACAAGAACTGATCAGCAGTTATTGAATTGCACTAGTGGTAGGAAGCCAGAAATGGAAATCTTGAAAGGACAACCTGTTTGTTCAGATACCTTGACAACATGAAGATATTCTAAATGTGAACCACTGACACAAGAATGAATGAGTTAATTAATTAATTAATTAATTGTGTGTTGGAACCTAAATATTTTTTCTGCACTGCTGATTTCAGTCTGTTTCATGAAGGCTACTGTAAGTAAGTTCATAGATTCAACTCATATACAAAAAACATTCCTGAAAAGAGGAACTTTGTGAACTCTATCAGACATACTATGCTATCACTTCAATGAAGATCTGAGGTGATATTCATTATCCTCAACCCTTCCTTATATGAAACCAGCACACAGTTTGAAAAATCCTACCTGTTGTGCATGTCGAAAAGTCAACACCCTAATGATGCATACTAAAACAATGCATACAGGCTTGTTCATTCTGAGTACTATAGACCCAAGCAACAAGGACAGAGGTCTTTCTCCCACTCCCAAATCAGGGAGCTTTTTCCCATCCCCACACTATCATACAAAAAGAGCCACAGTCACCTGCATTATTTTATTTTTATTCATTTCTACTTTATTTAGAAAATGTATATGGCTGTTCGTTTTATACATGGTAATCCTAGGAGGCTCACTGCAACATTCCATAAAAACAAATATAAATTTAAACTGGGTAAACTCTGCAAAAGGCATTATCTCTTCATTGGCAATATTATCTGTTGTTAAATAATAATCTTTAAATATTTTGGATGGGAGAGAAATTGAAAAGTAAGCTAATACCTTTTACTGGATAAAATTATACAGGTGTAAGGTCTTATCTGTGCTGCTGTAATTTGGTATTGTTGCATGGTATTGAGTGTACTTTGTTGTACTTTATGTTTATCCTGTTTACACAGTAGGTATACAAATTGACACAGAGCCATGAAATCCACACTAACATAATATTACAATGGGGATAGGCAAACTCGTGCCCTCTAGGTGCCTTTTGAACTGAACATCTCACAGTCCCTTGTCTTTGGCCATGCTGGGTGAGGCTTATGGGATGGTTGTCTAAAATTTCTGGAGGATACCAGATTGTGCCTACTTTGCATCACAAAATGCTGAAATAATTTATATTTCAGCATATTAAAGTACTGTAAGTAAATATATTTCAGATATTAAAGTACCATAACAATGGTACCATAATGTACCAATAAAGTCATTATTGGTAGGGAAATTGATATACCAAGACTTGATATAAATTAAATCTAAATGCATTTCACCAAGGCTGATGGTAAGAAAGCCCATTTGTTTATTTTACAGCTGAACATAGCCTGCCTTTCTGTATCCTTTATTCTCAGTGATGCTTGGAATATTTTTGTGATCATTCATATGCTCTGGGACAGGATTGCTTGCTAGTGCAATTCTACTAAATTCCAATTGTTTTATTTTCTATTGAAATATTTTCCAGCTGTGGAAGACATAGTGAAAATTGTTTCTCTTGAGGTAACTTACTAAGCAAAACAGCCATGATACAGAGTGGCTACTAAAGTCTTAACATTTAAAGCAAAATTAATAGTAGATATCTAAAAATGTTTCTTAGCTTGAATAGATTAGGAAATGTTTTTACTTAAACAGGTTTGTTTTATGGTGGGATGATTCACAATAACTTTTTAAGCACACCTTAAGATGTACAAGCAATTACTTATGTTTATTGCCTGTTCTCCAACATCATTTTTCTGTTTCTATAAAGCAAATATATGTATGTATGTATGTAGAAACTAAGTTGTCTTATAATTCACTGATGTTTATCCTTAGAAAACATTCCCCTGTGAACAGATCTACTGATTTCATTTTTTAAATTCTCTTTTTAAACAAAAACATTACTTTTCAGATGATCTGAAGTTTGATACTGTACATAAGGGTGGAGAATTAAACTTTGTCTTCATCTTTTGTCCATTGAACTAAGGAAGAAAGCAGAAAAGAGAGAAACCTTTATTTTTAAATAAGAGTCCTTTTAATCTGAAATGCTTAGTACTTACTTCATCTTCTCTGTATTTATTACTATCTTTTTTACTACAGAAAGTAGTATTCTTTCTCTTCTTTAAAATAAATCACACATTTTAAAATAGTCACAAAATCAAACTCAGTATTAAAACTTGCTTTCTAAGAGATTGTCCTTGTATCTGGCATTTGGATGTTTTTATGTACAGCACAGAACTGGGAGGATGAAATTGAGTCTGCTTCTTCGATATTTTATTCATGGCACTACCACTAACCTTTTCCCCAGCCAGCTTTGTCAAGATAGGTTCCTGGCAGAATCCTCGGGGCTCACTGGGGAACGTTTGGTTTGTCAATCTAACTTATATAGCAGAGTTGATGTGAAGATGAAGTAAGAGAAGTGGAGAACCATGAATGCTGTCTTGATCTCCTGGAGGGAAGACATTGGGGTGGCATGTAAAGGTGATGAATTCATTTAAACTCACATTGTTTCTGTATTTTATTACTCATTTTATTATATCTTGCATTTTTATCTTACAATTTTATCTCTATTTTATCCTACTGTATTTTATCATATTTTATCTTTTCAGGAGTCCCCTTTTCAGGAAAGATAGGCGGTGATAGAAATTTGAAATATAAATAAACAAACAAACAAACGAAATCTTACCATAGTGTATTTTATCTTACCATACTGTATTTTATCAGTTTCATGGTATCATATTTTATATTTTATATCTTATAGTGGCTGATGCCCAACTTCTTGATATGGTCATTTGACCAATCAATAAAGTTATTCATTCATTCATTCCTGGAGGGAAGGTGGGATATCAATCAATCCATCAGTCAATTTCTGTTTCCTCTGCAAAAATAGGCAAAAATCCTTTAACAGTCCAATCAGCTTCTTCAGTGGGTAGATCTAAGCACACTACAAGTCATCAGCCTACCTAAGGCTTCAACTGGCTTTAGTTTCCTGCTGAGACAGGATCTTACTATATGTGCCCTATTAGGAGAGAGCAGCAGCTAACAGAGCTCAGTTGGATCTCTGCAAGATCTAGCTTTTATTTGCCTTGTCTGGTTTTTACTTGCTTAGTCTACTTTTGCCTACTGTGACTTATTTTGGTTAGGTTTTATTTGTTTTGATTTGATTCCATCGGATGCTATTCTATTGAATATCATGTAGTCAAACCCTCTGCCCAGTGCAGGAATCCACTACTATAGCATTCCTGACAGATGGCCAGTGAAATAGCATCCACCACCTCTCTAGTCAGTCTATTAGATTGTTGGATAGCTCTAACCATTAGGAATTTTTTCCTGATATCTAACTGCACTCAACTTCCTGGTAATTTTATTGGATGCCTTGCATCCTGCGTACTGTTTCCAGTACTTGGCATTCCACTGGGTTCTTCTCTCTTTCCTCCCCCCAGATCAAATTTATATCTTGCAAACACATCCTTCTCAGTTTTCCTGATATGCAGCCCATCTCCTTCCAAGAATCCCTCTTCTTATAAACACACCCCTTTATCAAATAATTCAAACCTCCTGTTGCCAGTTGTTCAATTCCAGTATTCTTCTTTCTCTTCCAGGACCATTTCCATTAGCAGGAAGATATCTATGCCCCCGGGTCTTTTGCTGTTCTGCCCAGCACTTCACAGTCCCTTTCTGCCTGGCTGGGTCATTTACTCCTACATGGATCAACAGAAAGGGATGTTTGCGCCTGAGTTTAAAGAATTTTGGGGATGTTTCACATCCCAAATGTGTGCCCCAGGAAAGCAGCATATTTTCCTTTACAGACTATATTGCTATCAGATTGCTGCTTCAGGATGGAGTCGCCAATAACCACCACCCAAGATTTCCTCCTCTTTGGAGGAGAGGCAGGAATCCTTTCTTTTGCAGAACCTGTAGAATCCTCTTCCTTGTTCCCCAAGGCTTTTGGGAACTGCTTATCATTGGGGGTCCAGAAGCACCATCAACAGTGAAGCCCTGGAATCTATTCTGTAACCCCAGAATTTAAGACAGTTTGGGCTTTTGTGCCACATTGCTTCATTGTTCCATCCCTTCTCCATGGCTTTCATGTAGCTTCTTGTTGTCCCTCTGGAAGTGTGTCTTCTGTGCTATTTAAGAATTCCCAGTGTTACTGATAAGCTAGGGCAGAGAAAGTTTCGTTTCTAGTTCCTTCTTCTCATCCGGTATGTTAATCTTCTTGAACTTGTAACATATATAGTTCTTGTTATCTTTACAGAGGAAAACAAACATGCTGCATCCTGTACAGGTCATGAGAATAATTCCCTCATCCCCATGTTCCCCTCATGAACAAAACTAGCAAAAAACAAAGAAGTGCCTTCTCTTGGACTTTCCTGCTTGCTCCTGTGGCTTTTCTTGTTTACTCAGTGAGTTTGCTCTCTGGAGAACTATCTTCTTTACATGTCCCCTAAACCTTCCTCAGCTAGGTCAGCAGTAAGCAAGGCTTCATTTTGCACACAACTGGCAATCAGAAACAGTCAGCAGCAGCAACCAGTCAGTAGTATCTCCCCCTCATTGGTTCTTCTACCTTCTCCCTCTTCTCAGGTGAACTCCCCAGCCAAATTCCTGTTGCTCTCCCTGTTTGCTGATTCAGTGAACCCTGGGCCTTAATCAGTAAGGTGTCAGTTGAATTGCTAGGACAATTTTTGTATACATGTTTTGAAAAGACTGGAAAGAAAGGGAGGGAGGGAGGGGAGAAATCCTCTTTGCGCTCCATGAGATTAATATTGGAAGTCTACCATCACACAGGGAGAAGATCAACTATTACTAGTAAATTGGTTCTGGAGTGGATGGGTAGGAAAGAGTGACATCTGAAAGCCTGCTTGCAAGATGGTCTAAATATTTTATTTTCTCTTAGGAGAACACTGAGTTAGGCCAGCTCCCTTTCTACACTAATCTTAGAGCAACCAAATGATTCATGATGAAAATATCATTTAGCTTTTATGTTGTGAACAACAAATAAATGATTGCTTCTAAAGTGTGGCTGTTTAGTGAGATATTAATAGGGGACATAATCCATTTACATTTTTACTGCAGAAGTTTTGCAGTGCTTTAGGGATTCATTTATCCTCTGCAGTTGCCGAGTAGCCTACACTGAAACAGAGCTAAAATAATTCATTTTAGAAGGCTACTTTAGGTTTTTGGTTTATTGTTTTTGTTTCATGTAGCCCAGGCTACATATTATCATGAACACCATCAATCTTACCTCCTCAGTAAGATTTTATTCAGAAGTGAAGATCTTGTTGCTTTTCAGATGTTGAGCTAACCTCGCAACTTCCCTCACTATTGAGAGTTGTAGTACGACAACATTTGGAAAGCCATAGATTCTCCACCCAATATGTATATATAAATGTGTCTCTGTGTGTGGGTCTATTATTCTATCTATCTTGAATTTGTATGCCACCAAATCTTTCAACATTCATAGTGGCTTGCTATAGTAGAAAACGTGCCATGAAAAATTAAAACTTCCATGGTAATATCCCCCAAACAACACCCCCCCAAATAATAACAGAATACAAACCAACTTCAATAATAAACCCAAACTGTTAATACAGTGGCGACAATTGCTCTCCCAAACGCCCTCCTGAAAAGCTCACCATTGTCTAGAAGGCCGTAACTGAAGAAGCCAATCTCATTTTCCATGGGAAGCTGTTCCACAATGTTGATGCCATATTTTCTGGCCTCGGTCTTCCTCGCCTCCTGAAAATAGTTTATCACGAGCAGTTTCTCCCAGGAAGCTAGTCTCAGATGGATCAGATTTTTGAATAAGTAATAAAATTGATACTTTATAAGCACCATTTAGACTTTACAAATCCATTAGCACTTTTAATTGCACTCCAACTTCTTGGTAACCAATTCAGGGTTTATAAAATAGGTGTAACTTGCTCAGGGCAATGAGAACAAGCCAGTAAATGGGCTTCTGCATTTTGAACCAACTGCAGTTTCTGAGTGGCAACCTGATACAGAGTACATTACAGAAATCCAACTGGATGCTGATAAGGGATTGCTTTAGCCTCACAGCTTCTAGCCAACAAATTATAGCATGGAGGGAGAAAATATTGAACATACTGGTATTGTTTTTAGCTGTTACTAGATCATAGCTTATCTAGCCTCTTCCAGGGCTTAAACGCCATCTTTTCTTCAGGTTGAGCTGAAGAAGCCCTGGAAGTCTTATCTGTTGTTACCTAGAGTGAAAGACAGTTGGCAACCTCTTATTTGTGGTTAAATGAGTTTGGACCAACCATTTCCTCCTCTTCTATCCTTTCCTTCTGCCATCCTTTTTTTGTTTAGCCATGACTGATTGCTGCATTTGCATCAACACTAGCCATGGTTAACATTAAATAGATTTCTCATTTTAATTATGATTTAATGCAGGTCTAGTTTAAATAAAACCTGTAGTTTAAATAAAACCTGGATATATATGTGTTTTATTATCCCTTAAAATATATTAATTTCACAAATATTTGATGTCTCATTTTCCTTTTTCATAGGGCTGAAAAAGCTCTGAAGACTCCATCAGATTCTCTAACAGAAGCAAAAATTAATACATTCTGGCACTTTGGTTACAAATGTATGATAAAAACTGAGGAAGCTGTTAAGATACTAATTTTTTAGAAAATGTATAAAGTTGAAATTCTTTTTACTGAACAATTAGAGTAGTCTATGTGTATGAATGTCCCAGCAGATGGTGGCACCTGGCTGATCTTCTTTGGGTGGAAGTTAAATGGGGTTATACTTGGCTGGGAGACTACCAAAGAACACTAGGGCAGTAGGCTAGATTGGGAAGGTAAGAACATTGTGGAAGAAAGCAGTGGCAAATTATTTATTTACTGTTGCCAAGAAAACTGTATGGACTATCCATAAAATCACAGGAGTAGAGCACTGATTGAAGGGAACTTACCATAAGCTTCAGCAAACAAAGACGAGAGACATGAAACAAAATGGAGATTAAGCAGATTTCAATTAGTATTTGAACTGCTTTTATATAATCATTTTAATATACTCATTCTGAACCTGATTTACATTCATTTGCAGACTTCAAACACAAAGTCCCTGACTAATTCCAGAGTAAATTCTAGATGTTTGACAGAATGTCCCTGAAATGTACGATAGATCTTGGGTTTTAATAACATCCTTAAGGAATAAAATCATCTCAACTGTATGCATTTAAAACTAATTGAATTGATAAAGTATGTCTTTGGATCTTCTTTAAGCAGGAAGGTATTGCTTTGTTCAATTTGGTACTGCTTTGTTCAATTTAGCATACAAAAAGTTAATGTACTATGAAGCATATACCATGAATCTGAGTCTTTTATTCTTTCCCTCTCTCCGTATGCCTTTAGCCTATATATGTATAAGTTCACAGGATAGGTTATTTTCACATTAAGTGAATCACACAGTATAATACCAGTTGCCTTAGTCAGAATATTCAGTTTTTAAAGAAAGGTTATAAAAATTGGATTTTTTTTTAGTCTAGGAAAAAATGACATCTAAAAGAAACCATTGCAGAGGTATATACAATCATGCACGGTGTGGGTAAAGTAGAGTTTTCTCCATTTCTTATAATAGTAGTAGTTGAGACCATCCAACATGACATACAAAAGGAAGTACTCTTCACATAGCATCTGACTAATTTATGGACCTAGCTTTCACAAGCTACAGCAACAATCACGAGCTCAGACGACTTTAAAAAGAAACTCAACATAAGGGCTATAAAGAATAGTACTTATCATGACTACATTCTATCTCCAGTGCCTTTTAGTACCAATTGCTGGGGAACATGAATAGGAGATAATACTGTATTCATTTTTGCCATTGTTCCCTGTACCTCTCTGGATGGTCATTTCAGCAGCCCCTTAGCACCTTGACCTTGTCTCTGGGATCCCATCCTAACTGCCCAGTTGTATAATATATACTTAAAAAAAAAAAAGGGCTGTTCATTATGAAGGTTAAAATCTTTTGGTGCTCATGAAGACCATTAAGTTTGTAACTAGAGAAGCACTTTATGTTTACCATGTTCATGTAGGAGTCACTTTTCAGTGTGCAGCTGTAGAACAATTTACACTTCTTGCATCTGTAAGATTTCAACCCATGGCTATGAAGTTAGGTCACTTAATATTTATCCCAACCACCAAGGCAGGGATAAGACATTTTTTTTATCAGGCTAAAGCAAGATTTCTCCTCTCCTTGCCTACCCCCAAGCAATTTCAATTTCATATACAGAAGCTTAGCAGACCAGAAAACTGAATCTTACATCAGTATTGGAGAACGGCATTCTCCTTAATACTAGAGAATGGCAAACTACTATAAGGGGTATCAGGTAGACCTCAGCATGTTGCTCATTGCTCAGTATTCCAACAGTATTACAGACCTGATCTCACTTTGCCAAATGGTAGAGCCAACCATGTGTTGGAGAATTGTAGGCTATAGTCAATGGTAAATGTTCCTAAACATTTAATAACCTTTAAGCAAAAGGTTCTTTCACATCCATGTTAGGATCCCAACCACATAAAATATGAAAAAGTTATTTTGTTTAATGAGTGGGCTTTTTAAAATTGATCTTACACTTTGAAGCATACAGTAAAACAGCTAAAATAAACCCTTACTTTTCCCCTAAGCCTTCTGAATATATTATCTACTCCAATTCCTATTGCAAAGTAATTTTTCTAGCATAAATAGCCCCAGTTCTTTTCATATCTATTTGATAAATAAATATATTGGGTAATATTTATTCCAGAGTTTTGAAGAGGAACTATCCACAGCCGCTAACTGGTAATCCGAAAGCAACTTGGTTATCTGCCATATAGACTACTGCAATGCGCTCTACATGGGGCTACCCTTGAAGAGTATCCGGAAGCTACAGCTGGTGCAAAATGCAGCTGCATGGGCAATCTTGGGTTTCCCAAGATCAGCACATGTCACCCCTTTGCTCCGTGAGCTGCATTGGTTGCCAGTATGCTTCAGGGTCCAATTCAAGGTGTTGGTTATCACCTTTAAAGCCCTATATGGCACGGGTCCAGGTTACCTAAGGGACCATCTCCTCCCCATCACATCAACCCGTCCCACCCAGTCATGCAGAGAGGGCATGCTATGGACCCCGTCTGCAAGAGAATTCCATCTGGTGGGGTCCAGGAGGCGGGCCTTCTCTGCAATAGCCCCTACCCTTTGGAATATCCTTCCCCCGGAAGTGAGATTGGCTCCCTCCCTCCTGGACTTTAGGAAACAGCTAAAGACCAGGTTCTGTAATTATGCCCGGGGCGGGAGAGAGAATAGCCATTCCTGGGGATGATTAATTCCTTAGAAGGACCCTGCTCTGCCTGCAAATCATAAAGAACTTCCAGCCATCAAGGTTTTTATTATATTTATTGTATTATGTATTATAGTGTTTTACAGTTTTATATTTTTATTTATGTTTTATTGTAAACCGCCCAGAGTCCCTTTTGGGAGATGGGCGGTGATAAATTTGATTAATAAATAATAAAATAAATAAATAAACTTGACAAGAAAATATATTCACCAGAATGTTTGAGTATGAGTCTTGGCTAACTCTTAGCATAGTACTAATTTGTGGTAGTATGTTTTGTGAAGCATATTTTAATAACACAGTGTCAGATGTTAATACACTTTTGTTTCTGCTGACAATATAACATCCTAGTTATACATTTTCATGAAATAAATGGAGATTACCATCGAGTAATTTCTCTGGAATGTTGCCAGCAGTGCCATTCAAATCACGCCCATCACAGCAGTTCTAATTTATTCCTGATCTAGAAACATTTCTGTCATTTTATTTTATGACTGAGTAAGGGCAGCTTACAGGAAGATATGTAACATGCTAAAAATACTTCTGTGTATGCAAGATAAAGGTTTAGGAGATTGCTGAATGATCAGCAAGAATTTCTGATTTCAGGTTGCTTAAAAAGTCATAAAAATTAAGAGGTTTTCCACCCTCTTAATTCAAATGTTAGAAATCCTGGACTGTAGTAACTGAAATGTAGATTTAGATGTAATATGTGGTTCATATCTGTTCAGGGTTTATCGGGGTTGGGAGGAGGCTTCTGCGTGAGGCCTTTGCAAATGGACTATTAAAATATTGAGATGATGCCATAACAATCATGCCTGTACTCTTGTCACTAGCAGGGTGATAAAATGAAGGATATTCTGTAAAATGGCTTTTGGAGTAGATGAAGAAAGAAAACTGAATCACAACATTGTGATTCAAATCTGCCATGGCTAGATTTAAAAAGTGACACCTATCATCCTAGAAATCTTGTTGGCTGTGCATATACCACCCATGTTGAAATGTCAGCTCAGGCCTCTATAGAGGAGAACTCTGGGTGCTCTCAAACAGCTGATGCACCTCAGCCGCCATTATATGTGCATGGGTGCAATATAAGTCAACAAATTGGTAGCCACATTTGTGGAATAGAAGCCTATTCCCCACAAGCCTTCGGTTTATTTTTTTAATTTTTTCCTGATTTATCTTCCTTGTATCAATTATTATGTCAAATCTGTTTGTATTGCAGTAAAACCTTGTAAAAACACAGCCCAAGCCATCAAATGCTTCACGGTCTAGCTCTCTTTTTTCTTTCTTTTCATACCTCCTGCTGGTAAGTCATCATTTGAATTTGTAATCTATTCTGCTTGGCATATTGGAATAGTTTTTGCAGCAGATGATATGATATGCCAGAAAAAATGGAGCAATACAGTAGTGGCAAAGCACTCGGAACATCAGTAGGGGTATAATACCCAAGCCTTTGATAACTTTAAATGGATGAGGTTTCTGCCACTGTCCCCAGCTACTCAGGAGCCCACTATGCCCGATTTTTAAAGACACTTTTCAGATGCACAGTGGCTCTTTTGTATTAACCTGTCTGACTCAATAAATTGCTACTGACCTGTTTCTCATGGGCGTTATGAAGTGTTGCTAATTAGCTAGTGTTTGTGCAGTGTTCAACAGCATAATACACAGAGAAGGACTAAGCACAGTTTCATAACACCCATCTCTCACACTATCCTAAAGATAGCTTTAGAATAGATCCCAAGCCAGTTTGTGATGAGAGTTGTGTTTTACATAAGAAGAACTCTTCAATCTAGCATTCCTGGGAAGGTTTAATGTTATGTCAATATTTGTAAAGGCACCAGACAGCACCCACAGCTATATGTGAAAGTATATTTTAGGTTAAAGCAAGAAAGGCACCTCTGCTAATGCTTCATCCAAATCTTCCTTTGCTTTGCAATTTGGGTACATTAGGCTCAACATTTTTAGAAGAAGCAGGTATACCAAATGTTTTTTGTGAAAACTGAGCTATATGTCACAACATCAGAGGATGTCAGTAGCCACAGAGAGGCTAGATTACCTGGTTTAAAGTAATCTCCTTTGAGTGCTTGACTCCTGGTGACTCCATCCATCTGGTGATACATCCATCTGGTTTCTTCAGTTTACCATTGTTGTCTTCTGGGATGTTTTATCCCTAGTAGGCTCCCCTCCCAAGTGTTAACCAAGCCAAATCCAGCTTAGTTTACAAGATCAGGCAAGGTCAGACGGGTCAAATAAAAACATTTTTGGCTTCTGTGTAGCTTCATATAAAGGTGTTTTGCCTACACAAATCACAGCTCTTCCACTTGACAATTGCTTTGAGGAAAGATTCGGAGAGTCTCATATAACCAGGCAACTCAGGTATCCTTCAGATGTGGGCTACCCACAGTCCGTGGATCATATGTAGGCCCCCAGCTTCTTTTTTGCAACCCTCTACTGTCAAGAAGCTGAGGTGCAATTTACCATATAACTCATTCCATAAAATTATGAGAACCTGACTTCTTTGATCAGAGAAAACTATCTACATTTATTGGTGATTAGAAGCCTCTTATGGACTTTTTGTGTAAAAATGAAAAAAAAATGAACTTGTGATTTATGGTTTTGATGATTAGACAGGACAGATTGTAGAAAGAAGAGTAATATGTTGTATTGTTAGAAAGGTTAAATATATTGTACTTATAACTGATGTGAAGAATATCGGAAGCTACTTCCTTATATCTTTCTTTTCTTTCTTTTCTATTTTTCTTTAACCTTTTTACTTTTCTTGCACTTTCTGCTTTTTCTTTTATTTCCTTCTTTTACCTTTTTCTTTCTTACTTTCTTACTTTATATTAGTTTGTGTTAGTTTTTAATTTTCTTGTTTAAAGCTTTAATAAAAATTATTTTAAAAATAAAATTATACCTTTATGAACAAAAAGAATTAGCAGAATGTTGAGAAAAGGGATGCAAAATATCTTGGATTCCAAAGGCCCTCTCATGGCTATGGCCCTAGGATTAACGTTTAGAAATTGATTGAACCCTTCATTTCAGTCACTGCATATCATACTGCATTCCTCCATCCTATCTCTTTGTATCCTAAATGGATATTCTCTAAAATCCCAACCATCTAACCAATGGATTTTTCCTGGCAAATAAATTGAATCTAGTCCTCCCTCTGTAAGGAAATCTTGGCTTGTTCACCAATGTGTTAACTCATTTAACCATCCACTGGTACTTCTGCTTGAGCTGTGCACAGTATCCTGCTCATTGTACTTTTTGAACAGTGCTTCTGTCAAAATCTCTAGTAATAAAGATAATAATAAAAAATAAATGACAGGTTTATAGCATCTTTCAACCTAAAGGATCACAAAGAGCTTTGTGCACTATAAAAATGGATATACAAACAATATAAGGGGATGATTTGATCTGCCCCGTGGGCATAACTCCCTCATAGATGGAACCCAGCAAATGAGAATACAACAAAACAGTAACCAAAACCTTTTGAAGACGCAGGGAAAGAAGCAGCCACCAGAAAGGAAGCTTGCAGAGGAATTTGAAAATTCAAAGTATATCCTAGCGTTTTTATTCTCTTATCTCTGCTTTGCATTTTCCCTGTAAAAAAATTACTTTTACTTGGTCCCGCAAATGTTTGATATCCAGAAACATAACAGCAGTATGCCCTTCCCAGAAGTGTACAAGTAGAATGTCATAAAGCTATCTCTGATCTTTGATGCATTAAGTAGAATTGCTTCTAATCATGGATATTTGACTCTTTTTAAACTATCATCCATTCATTCTATTCTACTTACAACAAGCAAAAAAACTAACTGAGTGGGGAAGTGGAAAAGGAATTATTTTTCTTTCTTCTTTTCCATTTGTTTGTAGGCTTTTGCAAACCAATTTAGTTTTCTTGTTTCAAGAAAGAGAATATCTCTCTGTTTTCTGTATCTCCTCTCATAATTATATAGATGTTTATTATGTCCTTCCTTAGTCTTCGTTTACCAAAAAATAATAAAAGTCCTAATTCCTGCATAATTCCTTCATAAAGAAAAAGTTTAATCACATGTAATAATTTTGATTAATCTCTTGTTTCTATTATTTTTGTGCAAACTGCTCTAAGATGCACCCTGTTTATATAATTTTATGTAAATATTTATTGCTTTAATAATAAGATGATCCATTACCTAGCAAATCTGCAACTTTGCCTACCTCATATTCACCCAAATCATTTATAAACAAATAGCATCAATCATGATACCAAAGGGATTCTATTGTTTATTTCTCTCTACAACAGAAATTATCCATTTGCTCCAATCTTCCATTTTTGGTTCTTATCAGGTTTTGAGAATTCTCCTTCTGCTTTGTATCTAACTGAGAATGCTTCCCCTAGTTTCTAGCCTCTAGTTCCTCTTAGGATTTTTTTTCAGGATTTTTTATATTTGATACTTATACAGCAGTGTTAGGCAACTTGTAGATATTCAGATAGATGTTTGATCCCAGTGTGGATTAGATTTAGTCAGCACAGCCAGTGATCGGAGATCATGGGAATTATAGACTAACAATATGGGCCACAGGTTGCCCACACCTGCTATAAAGACTTAATGAAATCTGAAATAAGAGTTTAAATAGGCAGTAGGGTGCTATATATGCTTGATTGAACTTTTGCAATAAGGATAATCAAGGTAATCCTTAGAAGGTATGATAAATGAAGTAAATCAAGTAACATCCACAAATAACTTCATCCCAGCTATAATATTGTATTACAAATTATAAAGAGCAAATTCCCAAAGAAGATAAAAACTGAAATATTCAAGAGTAACAGAAATATAACACTGTGTTCAGTGAGGATTTGAAGGACTATATTCAAAATATCTATCTGAATTTGATTAAATAGTGTTACAAAATATAGACAGTGGTAAGATCTTTTGATGTACATCTGCAGTTTATAAAATTAATATATTGGTAATTTCTGCTGAGACTCAGAAATTGTGTGTATGGAAATCAAGTATTTCATTCAAATGGTTCACTTAGTATTCAGTTGGATGCCTGATGGTCTTTTGTGTACCTTACTTTGTATGAGTTGTTTCCCTGAAGGTACTTTTGCCTTCTTAAACATACCATTGTTGTTTGTAAATTCTAAGCAAGTGATACCATTAGAGTTGAAAGGGTATCCGTGATACCAGTGCCTCTTTTTCCTTTACTGACTTTAATACTCAAACCTATGTAGATATGTGTGTGTGATAGTCCCACTTTATTGAAACAATCTTTAAAAAAAAAATAGTCTGAAATCTTACATGAGGTCACAGTAATTTTTTGTTGTTTTAATTACTATTATTTTACCCGATGGGGGAGATGTCATATGGCCATTTAGTAAAAATCTTAACACCTACAGGTACTACGTAGTTCATGCCTGGTTTAGACACTTCAGCAGACAGCTAAAGATCACCACTCTACTAAACATAAATAAACAATAATCAAGAAGTCCAGCACAACCTGTTGACTGTAGCAATTCTCCAATGCAAAGAAATGCTACAGAATTGAATGGGAAGGTCAGAAAGATCATATCATTCCAATATGCTTGGGGACTATTCACCATAATAGAAATGCAGTTAGAATGTATACTGAAAGTCAAAAAATTTACCACAGTGACAATGTCATTAATTGTAGAGTTAAGGGAACTTGAAAAGCTGCCCATATAAAGACAACAACAGAGAACATTTGGATTTACAAAAAATCCAAGCATATAATAAGAAATGCCAAAATAATTGATACAAATCTCAAGACCAACAAAAAATTATGTATCTCTGGAGAAGAAAACCATTTATAGAAATGATCAGATGAAGACAGATTAACTTTGCACTTCTTGAGATACTAAAATGGCGAGTGTAGTCAGTGTAGATAAGCAAAGTTATGCACATGGGGGAGGAGGGAATGCTAACTTCACGTATTTACTGATGTGATCTAAACTGATATGGGTCAAAGATGGCAGACAAAGTTGGTCATGGAGAATAGTTCAATGAATACATCAACCGAGAACAACTAGTTCTGACACTATTAGAGTATCTTTAGTGAGGTCATATTTGGAATGTCATGTTAAGTTCTGATAGCTATATTTCCAAAAGGGAATTTAGAGCTATAAGAGATTCAAAAAAGGTTAACAAAATTGATGGGGGTGTGTTAAATTACTGTATAAAGGATTTGGTGCGTTTCAGTTTGGAAAGAAGGGTAAAGGGGGAGGGACAGTTAATATATAAAATTATGTATAGTGTGGAGAAACTGAATAGGGACATGTGTTTTTTGGTTTCTCCAAGGATCATTAATGAAGCTAACTGAATGGAGGTTCAGGATAGACAAAAGAAAGTCTATCATAGATAAATTATGGGTTTTATTATCATGGGATATAATGGTGAACCCAGTTTGAGACAGCTTTGAAAGAGAGATTAAGGAAATTAAGAGAGGATAAACCTGACATTGATTGCTACATGTTCTGGCTAATAGCTTTCACATCTTTTTCTAGTAATATTTGTTCATCTATAGCCCAGTGCTTTCATGTAATTAATGAGAAATGTCAGGTGTTTATTTAACTTGCTTTTCTGAATTTTATAATTTTTCCAAATAGAATATTAAAAGGAGAAAAGAGGATTTTTTTTTACTAAGACCAAATTACATTTCTGTTTGCTAGATGAAATAAAAATACATACTTTTTAAAAAATGTAATAGAATGCAAATCCCTTCTCAGAAAGACAGACAATAGCAGATAAGTTGTAATCCTGAACAGACCCTCTCAGCCTGGGGTTTTATCTTTATTGTAATGTGTCTACTGATGGTTGGGGTCTCATTCATCTCCAGCACCACGTGTTTCACCTTTGGGGAAGAAGGACCTCAGAGAAAAGAAAAAAGTCCTTAGCAGAGCAACAGGCAAAGGCAACCAGACAAGTGAAACCACTTCTAGTGATGTTGGGTTCAGCACATACAGTATTCTCCTGCAGAAATTACTAGGGCAATTGTACTCTACAAGCCCAAATAGCTGGTGAAATCTTGAAGTAAGTTACAGTCCTAGAGGGAAGGGAAGAATAATTAAAAGAAGCCAATGCTATAAGCTTGTCAACATCTCCACACTGAAAGAAGGAAAATATCATGGGTATCAACACAATGGGCTACTTCATGGAGGATGTTGTTAAGTGATGTGTGATTAAATCAGAGATTTTTATTTGGACATGGTAATGTTCCTTCTTATTCCTGAAATTATAAAAGAATTAGTGGGTTCAAGTGTATCTTAATTAGCATTATTTAGTCTTACTGATTTCTCTTTTATTCATCTATTTTACATCTTGTCTACTTGTAGAACATTACGTATGTTACAGTGCTATTTTGTTTTTTATGACTATGACTTTGCATTTTGAAAATTCTAAAGAGGAACATCATTCTTTAATCTACCTCATGTGTATATCAAATTTGATTGCAAATTGTATGCATATTTTTAATTATTATTTTACAGTCACTGAGGCAGGTATTAAATTATGGGTGCAGAGGAAAAAAGGAGTAGAAAATCAGAATTATATGGAAATTATCTGCACTAAGAAAAGAATATATACTTTTTGGCATGACTTTTTACTTACAGTGCTATGTTCCATGGATTCATTTCCTGTAGTTTGCTCTAATTCATTTGCTTTAGTTTTGGCAAATGCCAATATTAGAAACTTATGCATATAGATTGGGTCCAGCCTAGTGGTTTATCTATCTGAAAATTGGATTTAAAAAATCTTTGGAGGCTCATAGTCTGCACAGTGGGTTTAATTATAAGGTAAATATGAAGGTGCAATTCTTGAAAATCAAATCAAATGTTAAATATAACTGTCAGATGAGAAAACTCTAGGACAGATGCTAAAAAGTGTTTTTAATGTGGAACAGAAATAGACACACTTCCTCAGCAGTTCCCTGGAGAAAGGTAAATATGGTTAGATGTTAACACTATAATATTTTCTTTTATAGCTTTGATGACATTGGAATGTCAGCATTTTGTTTCATAATGGACAGCCTATTGGTAGAAACGCAAACAGCTGTGATCATTTCATTTGTTTGTTTTGTTTTGTTTTTGGTTTATGAATTTGTAGACAGCCTTCAATAAATAATTTCAGGGCAGTTCACCAGAAGACAAACACAATAGTATTCTCCAGGAGAACACAAGGATAAAGCAGCTTTAAAATAATTGGATTTTAACATCTCATCAGATGTGAAAAGCCTGCAGAAATAAAATGGTCTTTGCCGGGTGCTGAAATGATATTATACTGCAGTAGGTGAGGATCCCTCTGGAGAGGAGTTCATAAGTGGGTGCTACAGCCAATAAAAATCTTTCCCTGGCTGCTACTAGTTACCTCCGAGAGGAGAATGCTGGCAATAGCCTAGAGATATACTCTTTCAGTAATATAATCAAGAGGTTGGGATTTTCTCTTGTAAAAATGAGATTAAAAAGTGTTTTTGCTTTTTAACAAAAGAAAAAAAATGCAGTTTTATTATTGTAGCATTGTACTATACAAGGAATGAGTGTAGGTGTAGATGTAGATATACCAAAATCACATATATACGGTGTGTGGATGTGTGGATGTGGGTGTATTCCAGAATCACATATATCTTCACATATCTTTTGAGGGGGCTCTTTTGGGAAATGGTACAGACCAACAACAAACAGACTATTTTTATCTTCCTTGTGTTTCCCCAGGGAGACTTTTATTAAAAAACAATTAAACTTATTTCCTACCTTACCACTTATTACTAACCCTATGCTATATTTTCTTATACCGGTACTAACATCAGTGTCTACGTCTGTATGTGTGTCTTATTCCTAAACATTCTGTTCTTCTTCATTGCTTGAGCTTATGCACTGAAGTCTTTAGCCACCTCTGTTGCTGTCAGCAGCTGTCCTAACCTGCTGCTGAAGTGTTGGCTTGACAGTTCTCAGTCTGTGCCAGGGTGAGAAAGGGAAGTGCTTTACCTGCTGCTGGCTGGCTGTACCTTCTCAGTGATGCTGCCAGAGTGGTAAAGCTGCTGGACTCTGCTTCTCCTTTCAGCTTGTCTGCTGCTGGTTTGGTGAAGTCCAAGCCTGCTCCTCCTTTGCCATCAGTTAGCTGCCAGCTACGAATTCCTCCTTTCTGCTTTCCCACATGGCAATATCCTCCTCCAAGCACACCTCCACACCCTCACTCACAGGTATGGTGCAGTGCTCTTCAAGCTGCCTTAAAGTCTTGGAAGAAAGCAAAGGGATGCTGGCCACTGCAAGGCTCTCCTTCCACATATCTATTCCAGAATTAGGTTGAATCCATGTTGGGAAATAGATTTAGATTTGGAAGCTTATTAAGTGTTTGGAATATATTCTTGCTATATAATTTGATTTCCCCCATCTGTTATTTGATTATATTGTCTTCTGTGTATGTATATGCTCCAAGACTGTGAGGCGTTGGATCATTTATGGAGATCTAAATATTGTTATGTAATTTGGCTGCTGTTATTCAGTAACAAGGCAACGACATTTTGGCAGGTGCTCAGATACAATACAGTCTTTGACATCATCCGTTTTCCCAGGCAGGCTTTACCAAAGTTGTGTTTTTAGTTTGCAAGGTATTAGTTCAAAAATGTATAAAATAGCTCCCCCCATATTTGCTATTGTAGGTAATTTTGCACAATAATGCATGTTATACACATCTTAACAGATGCATTAGCATGCAGCTTGTCCAAGATATGGTTCTTTACAACTTTCCCCAAATGCATACATTAGTTTTAGTGTAGAAATATTCTGCGATAAACTCTGTAAATTATTTAACCATCTGTACTATGATGCATTCTATCTTGGTGTTATGTACCAAAGAAGATATGCTCAATTAATTGATTTTATATCAAGCACAAGTCTGTTATGCAAAATCAAGTGGGATCTCCTAAGAAAAATACTGTTGTAAGCCAGATTTCAGACTTGTATTAAATACAATATAGTCATTACAGGGTAGATAGAAAAAATGCTTAATATGAAGATTACTTAGCATAAATGCGGTAATGATACTATATAAAAGACTGCTTGATGTAGAATCATTACTAATTTATATACCAATTCATATTCACACATACTCCTGAACCCAAGATGGCTGTAGGGAAGCAGGGAATCTTGCTCTTGTTCATCTGCCTCAGGGTGATGATCTCCTGATGTCAGTCAGTTTCCAAATATTTAATATTTATGTATCCTTTTTATATCCTTTCACACCTTTTGCCCTTACCAGTTGTATGCATAGAAAAATTACATCCTCTGTCCTTACTGATTTTTCAGAGTGGCCACTTACGATGATAATGATGAATTCTTTGCCATCTTGCTTTCTTTTACTGTATTATCTGAAACAGTTTTTGCTTATTCCCCAACCATTTGTGGTAACTCACTCATTCTATAAGCATGCATTTTCAACAAGAAGATATTGCAGGCATTCTTGCTTCTGATTTATTCTCTCAATTATATTTATTTTATTTATACAATTTTGAGGCTGTCTGACTCCATACAACTCTGGATGGCTTACAGTTTTAAATGCAAGAAGCAATAAAATAGGGAAGCAGATGATATATATCCAGAAGGAAACCATACATAGCAGACAAAAAATCCCACAGGGACTTGGCAACCACCCTACCCGTGGAGAATAGCCACATTTTCAGTGACTTTCTGAACATCATAAGGATGGGAGTTAAACCAATCTCTGGGGGGATACTATTCCAGAGGACAGGCACTTCACAACAGAGATGGCACAGTTCCTAGTACCTAAGAGATGCCATTCTTTAACTGAGGGGACCTGGAGCATACTACTCTGCCCAATGGGCAGAAAATTCTGGAGATACGCAGTCCCTTAAATAACCAGGCCCTATTCCATGAATTTTCAATTCAATTATTAAATTTGTTCCAGTCACCCACTGCATTATACTCTGGGTGTTTTACAAAATCATAAAAACAATTAAAATACACATAAGTAGGCAGTCCAGACTAAATCAACTAGAACAATTAAAAATACAAAGCCTCAAATATCCACAGCCACTCAGTCTTGTCAGGACTCAGCCTGAGTCTGTTCCTCCCTATCAAGAGCCACACAACCTCCAGTCATTGGGACATTGACAGAATCACTTGGATGGCCTGGGGTCAAGATGTACTATTGGGTATGACTTTACCCTGATCAACCACTTTTGGGAACCTTTCTGATGAACTAAGGAATGGTTTAGTGTGACAAGGCATACCAGAGACATTAGAAGATTGATGGCAGGCTAGAGATGTTGAGGCACAGAAGAGATAACAGAGAGAGATGGTTTTACAGCCTTTCTTCATCCTTTTCTTCCCTTCCCATTGGCTCCTTGGATTTCCAGCAGCTTGGAGCTCATACAGATAAGTGCAATGAAGAGATCCATGTCTGCAGCAGAGAAACAACAATGACAAGACCTCAGATTGTGTGAGCCTGTTGTGCAACAGTTGTGTGTACAAGCCATTGGAAAAGCCTATGCAAGTGGAGATGATTGATGGCAGATACTTCAAATCTATCCTACAACATAAAACTCCTTTGCAGCTGAGAATGGATTGGGTTCAGACACATAGTCATGATATTCACTGGAAGAAAGGAGTATTTCTTGCAGATTCATGAACGTGATATCCTCAGATATTCTGGGCAAATACGTAGTAGTTTACCTGGTTCATGTTTTGATTTTTTCAGGTGATCCTTCTTTGCATTCTACTCTTGACAGAAGTGTGTTAAGAGCACCCACACAAACACAAGCTCTATGCTAAGTTGGAAAAGTATGCATTTGATCTTTCTGCATTGGTCTATTTAGCTTGCTGGATCTGTAGAGGACATATCCAGAAAAGGTGCAATCCAATCTAACATGGCAGACATCTAGAAATATTAAAGATGTCCAACAGTTTTTTCAACTTTTACAGATGCTTCATTTCTAATTTTGCCAAGTATACAAGACTGCTAACTTCTGAAAAAAAGAGCCAGTTTAAATGGTCTACTCAAGAACAAGCATCTTATCAGAACTTGAAGCTCATCTTTTCCCCAGCCTCTGTTCGACCATCCAGATTCCAGCCACCCATTTGTTGTGCAAACTGATGTCTCAATTTCTTTTTTGGGCACTGCTCTTTTTCATTTTTTGTAATATACATTCTATTAAAAGTTTTAAAAAAGAAGATAAAAACTAATATAAAGTAAAGAAAAGGAAGAAAGGAAAAGAGAAAAAAGCAAGACAAAAGTTCAAAATGAAAAGAAAAAGAAATATAAAGAAGAAAAGAAATATGAAGCTTCCAATTTTCTTTGCCGCAAATACCATTATGATTACAAAATCATCTGTTAATCTATGATTACAAAAAGAAAAGCTCCCTTTTTTCTATTATCTTTTTTTTTTAATCATCAAAACCACAAATCATCAGTTCAGGGTTTTTTTTTTCTGATTCATGCAAAAAGTCTATAAGGAGCTTCCAGTCAGCAGTAAATGTAGATACTGTCTTTAATCAAGGAAGTAAGTTTAGCCATCTCTGCAATTTCCATCATTTTCACAAACCAGCAACCCACTCTATTGTGGGTAATGTCGAACCTTTCCACTTTTGCGCATATAATAATCCTGTTGCTGTTATCATATATTAGAACAAAGTTCCATGACTTTTTTCCCAGCTGTCTGTCCGTTAGTCCCAAAAGAAAAGCCCCTGGTTTCAATTGTACATTAGCCTTTAAAATCTAGTGAATGTATTTGTATCCAAAATTTTTGACTTTATTACATGTCCACCAAACATGATGATGTTGAATATAATGTAAATTGCAATCCTTTCAGCCACATATTTCCCATTGTTCCATCTGTATATTATAACCAAAAATTTTAGCCCACTTTATCATACATTCCTTCACTTGTTCTTCTGTTTCAAATTTCAATAAACGTTTATACATTTTAGCAATTACATGTTTATCATTTGTATGCAGTTCCATTTCAAGCACAGTCTTACAATATTCAAAACCATGAATTCTTTTACCTACTTTAAATCTTTCTCATAACTGTAAATAAGAAAACCATTGACAAGTATATCCCTCTGCCACCAGATCTTCTCTAGATTTTATTTTACATTCCCCTTGACAAAATTCTAGTATCTCATGATAATTTGTGTTTGCTTATTATTTCTCATCTATAAAATGCTTCTTGTGCTGAGAGCTACAAAGGTATTTTCAGGCAAAACTTGTATCTATTCCATATTCTCAGTATCGCACGTCTAACATAATGATTTTTAAAATCTATATTAATCTTAGCTTTATCGTACCACAAAAAACCATGCCACCCAAATATCAGGACATGTTCTTCTAACTCCAAAAACCTTCTATTTCTCAACAATACCTTTCATCCAAACCAAACAGTAATCTGCAAAATACAGTTTCAAATCAGGTAAACCCAATCCTCATCTTTCCTTTGCATCTTGTAACACCTTATATTTAACTTGTGGTTTTTTCTCCTGCCGCACAAATTTAGAAATATCCTTCTGCCATTGTTTAAATGGTGCATCGGTTGTCAAAACAGGTATTGTCTGGGGGAAAAAAAACATTCTAGGTAAAACATTCACCTTAATCACAGAAATTCTCCCCAGCAATGACAGTTGTAATTTCTCCCATCTTAATGTATCTTTTTTAACTTCATTCCATGTCTTAACATAGTTATTTTGAAATAACATACAATTCATATTTGTCATACTGATACCCAAATATTTTACCTTCTTCTCAATCTTAAAACCCATTTTATATATCAATTTTGTTTGATCTTGTATTTTCATATTTTTAATTAACATCTTCATCTTCTGTTTATTAATCTTAAAGCCTGCTAATGCACCAAATTCTTTTAATTTGTCCATTAATATTTCAATTCCCTTTATAAGATCTTCCAAAACCAACATGAAATCATCTGCAAAAGCTCTTCACTTATAAGTCTCTTTTTAAATCTTTACTCTCACAATCCTCTCATCTTGCCTTATGACTCTATTTGGTTTTTCAAGAACCAAAATAAACAAAAGAGAGGACAACGGGCAGTCCTGCCTTGTTTCTTTTGTATCTGTCATGATTTTGTTAGATCTCCGTTAACAATTATATGTGCGAAGTATAAATCTCCAAAATTTGTATGTTTCAGAACTTTGAACAGGAAAGCCCAGTTCAAATTGTTAAAGGACTTCTTTGCATCTAAGAAAATCAATGTGACTTGTTTTCATTATGTTGCTCCAAATATTCCAAATTGTCCAATACATTTCTAACCTTGTCCTTCAACTGTCTTTTAGGTAAAAACCCACATTGATCCTCATGAATAAATTTGTGCAAAATTATTTTAATCTATCAGCTAGAATAATTGTGAATAACTTGCAGTCGTTATTCAATAATGGTATCAATAATTTATTACTATAATTTCTTGTTAAGGTCAAATCTTGTCCCTCTTTAGGTATTAGTGCTATATTGGTCTTTTTCCAACTCTCTGGCATCTTTCCTCCCTGTAAGGTAGACGTAATCATGTTTTGTAGAGGTTGTAAAAGTACATCCTCAAAACATTTATAATAAAAACCTGAAAATCCATCTGGTCCAGGCACCTTTCCTGGTTTAATCTTTTTTATAGCTCCAGAAACTTCCCTTATTGTTACAGGTTCATTCATAATTTGTCTCTGTTCCTCTGTAATCCTCAGTAAATTTTGTTTCTTTAGATATTCATCTAAAGAGATGTCACTTCCTTTATACAAGTTAGAATAATATATTAATAATAGTATTGATAAATAATATTGAGTAATATTGATAATATTGAATAATATTGATAAAATGCTTTTTTCTATGATCATATTGTCCATTAATACAAGATCTCCCTCTTGTAATTTCAGTATCATTTTCTTTTCTTTTTCTTTTCCTAATTTATATGCCATCCACTTTCCTGGTTTATTTGCAAACTCAATTTTTTTTGTGTTACATAATTCTTTTTTATTTCCATTTCTCTTACTGATAACAACAGATAACTGTTGTTGTAATAGCTTTATCTGTTGAGAGATACTTTTAAGTAAGTAAAATAGGAACTTAAAATTTGAGAGTTGCATTAAAACAATAAATTAGAATAACAACACATATTAAAAATATGTGTTTAGTCATGACACTGACTTTCTCAGGAGTTTCTCTGTTAGCTGGAATTGCCTCTCTTTCATATAAGTGTAATAAAACTGCAATTCCAAAGTACGTTTTTGCCTTACTGAGTTTATTGGGCCTTCTCCCCAGGTTGTCTTCATAGCATTAGAACTAAAGTTTGATAGTGATGAATGAGAAATTGCAACTTCAAATTCTTTATTTAAAAATATATATTTGGTAAATTCAGATGCTCCCTATTCCTATATAGGTTGATGCATACACTATTGCTTACATTCGTATTTGTTTTTATTTGTATATAGTCACTGAAAGCCTGGGAGTTACTATGGCATTGAAGTACATTTTTACTCCATGTTCATGCAGTGAAATTAACATTTCAAATAGACATGTGACTGCTGTGCATGGTTTTCATATGAGAAACCATTTGTCCTGTAGGATACCTGTGACCCGCTAGATGTTGCTAGAATCCCTCACTTTTGTTGATGACAGCCAGGGCTTTAGGGAGTGGTTGTTTTCTTTCCCATCTGCAAACAGTATTGTCTGTATATTAGTGTCTGTTGACGTTGTTAGATACCTGTTTAGTATTATCATCTATTAATGGTGAGGGCCAGTTTGGTCTAGTGGTTAAGGTTCTGGGCTAGAAACCAGGAGTTTGTGAGTTCTAGTCCTGCCTTAGGCATGAAAGCCAGCTGGGTGACCTTGGGCCAGTCACTTTCTCTCAGCCCAGCTCGGTGCAATGTAGACTAGCCTCCTCGTGGTGTACCGCTGGGCAACGTGACTTGTCACAACTATGTAGTCTACACATCTGGCTGCTGGACCTCACAAGGATTTCCCAGCAGGAAAAGCAGCATGAACACCGAACTGCTATGCCATACGATTAAAAAAAATCTATTAATGGTAATAGTTATCATTATCATTTATTATCGTTTAGATACCTTCTTACACTGATTGACTCTATAGTGGCTTCAATCTGAAACATCCAGTTGAGTTTGAAACAATCTGTTTTGAATAGGAAACAGCTGTTTCAAGTTGAACATGTGGTGTTTTGAGTTTGTAGAAGAGTTTTGAGTCATCTACTGAAAACGTACTATACCAGACCTAATGAAGTTAATTTTAAAATCTGTATTGTGGTGCATTCTGCCTCCAAATTAGGCCTTAAGTCTTTTATTAACATATGAATTGTGTAATTGTATTAGGGTTTATTATAAAGAACCCACTGTGTGATTATTTTACAGTGTAAAAGAATAACATACTGTATTAGGTAAAATACATTTATATTCTTATATATTTCTAGGAGACCCCTTGAGAGGATCCTTGTCCTTAGATATCTACAAATTTACACACATGCACATGTACTCTCTATTATAGAGAAAGGTGAGGGCTATGACACTTTAATGGAAACAGTCCCAGGTTCAGACCCAAGCATGTTTGGGTAAAAGAGGTAAATTCTCCTGACTGAAATCTTGGAAAACTCTAACTTCAATATAGCCAATACTGAGCTAGGTGATTCAGTGGTCTGACTTGAGCTAAAAGTTGGTCTACTATGCTAAGCAGTAGAATACATTTTTAGGTTCATGAAACTTGGTTGTGGTTAGTTGTATATTGTACCAGTATACTTTCCTTTGAAGGACAAATAACTTCAAATACTATGTATGGTTGAAGGCATTCTAATCAAAACAATGACATAGGACAAGGTCTGAAGTAGCCAATGTGGAGGATCAGAAATAACACCTAACAAAATAGGCATATTCCTCCCTTCCCCACTCAAAAGAAGATATAGCAAGTCCTACACCCATCCCCTTTCTCCATGTTGGGCAAAGTTTAAGCATTTCAATTGGAACTGTGCTTCCTTTTGATATTGACCACCCATTGTCTCTGAGGCTTTCTGCACAGTCTGCAGCTTGGGACCTGTTTAGTGTGGTAGACCCCTGCTTCTATGGATCTGGTACTTAGTGCCTGTTCTTGTGCCTCAGTGCTGTCTTTGATCAGTGCCTCAATGCTGTCTTTTAGTTCAGCCCTTTCCAGCCACTAGAAGAATTTCCCAAGGTCAGCCACCTAAGCTATCTGTCAGTTGTACATCCCATACAGGGTTTTGTCTTGCACTTCCTCTGCTTGATCTTCCTCCCATGTTTGCCTCTGCCTCAGGCGTTCTCTCGGCAGCTCACCTTTGGGTGCCATCTTACTGATGTACTCCTGGATGCTCTGGGTTTCATCCAGGACAGCGGCTTTGATACTCACCAGACCCCACCCGCCCTCTTTCCATCTGGTGTATAGTCTCTGAGTGTTGGACTTGGGGTGGAAACCTCCATACATTGTGAGAAGCTTCTGAGTCTTCACATCAGCAGCCTCCATGTCCTCCTTTGGCCAGCTTACTGGCGGGGTATCTGATCACAGGCAGGGCATACGTATTGATGGCATGGATCTTTTTCTTCCCATTGAACTGGCTCTTCAAGACCTGTTTTATCCTTTCGTGGTACTTGGATGTTGCTGTCTTCCTTGCCTCCTCATCGTGGTTCACATGTGACTGTGGGATACCAAGGTACTTGTAGCTGGTCTGTATGTCTGCTGTGTGGCCTGCTGGTAGTTTCACCCCATCAGCCCTATCTATCTATCTATCTATCTATCTATCTATCTATCTATCTATCTATCACAAGGCAAGAGCATTGAGCAGTGAGCATGGCCAGTCCCGTGCAAGGGGTGCAACACTCTTTTATAGTCAGGTAGAAACAGCTAATTTAGGCATGCCATATTATAGAATTCTCAAGTTTAACTTTCCAAAGAAGGTATAGCCTGATTTCTCACTTTCTAATTGGCACACATTATTTCTGCTGCTAGAAGCATAATGGTTTCTTCTCATTCCTTTCTTACCTGTCTGTGTGATCCTCTTGCTTCTCTACAATGGTGAAACACTAACTTCCCTTCTAAAATAGCATCTTGGTTACTCTTCTTTGGACACACTACAGTTTATCAAGAGCCTTCCTAAAACACAGTATCCAAAATAATTTTTTGTACAATCAGAATTACCTCTTTGTTGAAAAGAGAGCCTTTGCTCTCAATAAAAAAAGTGTCCACCTTTCTTTGCAGATGACTGTATTCTCCCCCATCCTTTGCACACACTCTTTTCTATCCTTCTATCTTTCCAATTCAAGTTCTTTTATTGCCTAGAAATAAAATGACTGTAAAAGTAGTGTTTCAAGATGTCACAGGACTTGAAATAATGATCTGTACTGTAAACATTTATTTTAAAAACAGAATATATTATTTTTCACTGTACAAAGGGCTATCATAAAATCTTTTTCACTTTTACTTCCCATTTTTCTCTTAACTGATTTGATGATGTGAGCAGCAGGCTTTCCAAAAGTAGTTACCAATTGGCCACTTTCCACATTCTCGTTCATGACCAGTGTATCATTTCCAGAAATAACATTCTTGCTGCCAGCTTGCATGAATTACCTCCTCCCATTTATGTTATTCATACAAGCCTAGCATTCCTGTGTGCTGTTCAGTCTCCAAAGAAACACCAAGATTCACTTTCAGAAACTTGTCAGAGCAGAAGCTCTACTGAATCTTTCTTTTTTCTATTACTTTCTGCCTTTTGCTAATATTTTGTTAATTTAGAATTGCTTAGAATCTTACTCATTTAAACAAGATTCATTCTGTCAGTTGTATTCTGCTTGTGAAAAAGGATTATTTAGCTAGGTAAGATAAGTCTTACTTTAAGAGGACAGTCTTCTATTTGAATGCATGGTGTGTTCAATGAGTTATCTATCAAAGTCCCTTTGACAGTTAAAGAACGTTATGAAGGGATAGCAGAGATCTTGAACTTGCCTAAGAATTAGGACATAGATATTGACATAGACTGAGCTGGTGCATAGGTAATTCAACAGAGTTTTCCCCATTGTAGCAAATGTATTCTGTTTACAATTTAAATCAGAACTTGGTAATCCTTTCAGGCACTAGACAAGATTGTGGGATCTCATGTAATATTCTAGGCTTTCCATTTTCCCACTGTTTAAAACTAAAAATTAAAGAACTTACAATTGCACATTGTTCTCATTCCCAAAGAATTTATGCAGCATTACACATACAGTAAGAACATTGAAATTTCAATTGTTTTCATCTGATATTTCTGAAAATTCAGCATTTTTGCTTGATGATCTTTTAATATTTCAACCATTTTAAATATTTTTCCAGATTTTTTTAAAACAAATTCCTTCTAGGATGTTACAAATGCTTAGGTGTCCAGAGCAGCTATTGCATATAGCTGATTTATAGTTGTTATTTTGACATCTACAAATTAACACATGCATTATATGCTATGTATATCCTCTTTTATGCATTTCCTTTCTGGGGCAGTAAACTTACTAGCTGTTGTGTTATTCGTGAATTTAGGCTGTTTGGGATATGTTATTCCTAAACAGAGTGTAAAATAGTGGTGTTCTCATGTATAGTCTCCTTGCTTGATCAATGAGCCTTTGTGCAAGCAAATATATGTGCACAGTCACGTGTGGCATTGAAATATCATAATTCATGAACCAACCTAGAATCTTATACAGTATTACTGCATGTATAGATGCTGAAATAACTATGCTAGAAACAAGATACAGTATGATAGGCTATGAAGCCATTATGCTATATAGGATATATACATGGACCAAAGCACCAAGCCTGGCTAAGATATGGACTCAAGGCTTTTCCAGTATCGGTTTGTCATTGCAGGAATTATTTTATTTTTTTATTCAAATTTTATTTATTTATTATGTAATTCATTTGCAGATTTTGAATTGTAGTTATTATGCAATTTGGATTTTTTTTTCCTTCTAGCCACATGGCATGAAGCTAAAACTATCTGGGTATATCTATTTATGACAAGCCAAAATGATATGCTCACATTTGCTTCCAAGCTTCTAATGTAACTTGCAGTAATTCCCTGCAGTTTGGCATGCAGAGCACATCACATATTTCTATTACTTCATGTCATATATTTTCTATTTCTACACATTACGGGGAGAAGAAGGAGAATTCATCACAAGGTTGCCATTACAGGTCAAGTTCCTTATCACTTCTAAATCCTTCTTAAGCGTTTCCTGATTTATCTCTTTTTGTCAACAATACTGCATCTTCTTGTTTATTTTTGTGGCAACCACAGTTACAGGTTTTGATAATAAGAAAAAGAGACCTTTTGTATTGTTTGCAAAAGATAATACTTTGCAAGTTAGCTCACAGTAGTGGGCCAGATCAATGTGGAAACTTTGGTTTCCAGAATATTAATGAAGTGATTAATTTAAACTTTAATGGGAACATATCTACATGCTGTCACATGTACCTGCTTCTATGAAGTAAAGGAAATTTATTTTAAATTCTTTTATATAGTCTATTTTTCAGTCATTAATGGAATACATTTTTAATCTGACAGTAGTCTTATTTTTAATAATACATTGGTATCCTTTAGTATTAACATGTAATGGGCCACGGGGGTGGGAGAGAGGCTTTCAGCTAATTATTTATAACTTTTTGGTTTGAGCTATTAGTAATAAAGGTATTACATTCAGGATTTATTTTAATTTCTCCTATATTTCAATGTAAAATCCAGTGCCATCATTTTGAAAGGAGTCCCTAATAAAATGTTCATCTTAATTATCCCCATTGCTACCATTTTTGCTTCTGGCAAAATTAAATACACTTTAGTTCTATCAGGTGCTGAAATTTGATAGCTGGATATATCCTAGTTACTCTTTGCACAAAAAGACTTTCCCTTGCATGATTGCTTTATCATTTGCTTGCTTGATTCACGTATAGGAACTCAGGACAGTTTGTATGTGGATCTCCTTTCATTTTTTTTTCTTTTAAGATTTCATTTTATCTTTTCAACAACAACCCTGTGAGAAGGTTGGGCTGAGAGAAGATGACTTGCCCAGAGCCACCCAATGACTGATGAGAATGATGCTGGACTTGAATGTGCTCTACCCAGTCCTAGTTCAGTACCCTAACCATTTTACTACACTGGTCGTGCATAGGATCTCACTATTATACTATTTATCTATTTCTTTAAAACAATTTATACCTTGCTTTTCATTACAAAGAATATATCATCAATATTGACTATACCCTAACCTAACATGCTTACTGAAGAGCAAGACATTGTTAACATGCTGACATTTCCTTCTGAGTAAAAATCCATAGAATTACACTATCCAGTTGAATATATTCTGAATCTGTTGAAATGAGAAATATATAACATGATAGGCTTGGTTAGTCTGAAAAATATTATAAAGCCATTACTAATTTATGCTTCAACAAATTAAAATGGATATGCATTTATTTCAGACCTTCATTTTTAAAAATGAGAGGGGGTGTCCCTAAATAAAGTTGGGGAGGAAGACCAAGTTCCCGATGCCTGAAAGTAATTTGGACATAGCTGATGATAGAATACACGCCTCACTTACCTCCAAACCAGTCCTGTTACATACTCTGTTTTATGTAAAACTATAACATAATTCTCTATCCCAGTACAAAACAAAATTATTTTGAAGCTAAATTTGAAGTTCTAAGGTGATTTCCATTACTTTTGCTTTTTGACTTGTCCCAGCTAACCGTAATATGGTTAATGTGATAAAGGGGAGCAGTGTGCTTCTTCCATAATGTCAGATTTAATTAGAAAGATATGAATATGATGTGATTTTATTTCATTTCTCCCTTTGTGTTGATTAAAGACTGCTGTGTCTATGGGTTTCTGTGTTTTTAAGAAATACTTCAGATGAAAAGCCTCAGTGACAAAGGCCAGCAGATGGCTGCATTGTTGTACAAGACTTGCTGAGAATGGATCTACCCAGTTAAACATATTTTCTCTAGAGTGTAGAGATGATAATTTAGTAAAGTGGCATGTTTGGCATTGGTAATTACCTACTTTTGTCTATTATTCCATCTGAGGGTAGTATTAAGATTATGACAATATTTTTTAAGAAAATTGGAAGTGGTTTGAGAGTCTTATTGCTGATATATTTGTTCAAACAAGTTTTTCAGATTTTTGAAACAGTGTAAATGTATATACAACACTCTCTTCATCTCACCAGGAAGAAATATATGATATATTAATATGGGAGATTTTACTGATTATTTTTTATAAGAATTTTATTAAGTTTCAAGCAAAGTAAAAGCTACAGAAAAACAAAAAACTACAAAGAAAAAACTAAAAAAGTGTAGAAACATAAGAGAAGATTTTTCAGAATTACAAAAAGAGGTGACTTTCAACTTTTAACAGCAAGGATATACAACAATTTCCCATAATCAATCCCTTACTCTATATTAAACCAAAATCACATTATTTCTATGAATCATTCCATTGGCACATTATAAAAATCACTAAATACAGTTGCTCCCTCCCCTTATATTAAAAGATATATATATACATATACATACGTATACATACACACACACACACACACATACACACACACCTCATAATCAACTCCCCCCCAAAGATAACATTTATTTAATTATTTCCTTCCTACTACTATTCTATACATTCCTGTCTACTATAATAAAGATCAAACTAAAAAGACATATAAGTTGTCTGCCATTGTAGTTGATAATACAACCATTTTAATAATCTTTATCATATTAAACCCAAAACCAGACATTTATTATTTTTTATTATACATTAATAATCTTAATCCAAATTGTTAAAGATAAATGAAATCAGCCAAACCCTAAAAGCAATCCAGATAAATATTCTTAAACCCTTATCCCACTTCAAAATAAACCAGAGCATTTACATGTCCCCACAATGCGCACAGAACTTTTTCCTTCAAAATATCGAACAGCCCAACTGCCCCCCTCAAAAACTCCTACTTCTCTTCAGGAGACCTCTCATACATAATAACCCCTTCTTTTCCATGGTGTTCCATCAGAAGAACAATTTCCCTTATGGCTTGCAACTCCTTCTCTCCCTTTAATTTCTTCAGCTCGACTATCCAATCTTCATCCAGCATTTCAACAGAAGTCCAGATCTCACTCTTAGAAGAGACATTTCTGTCACTGTTAAATTCCTCAGTTTCATCCACAACATCCCCAATCAGATGACACATTTTAGACCTCATATTTTCCACAATGTCCTGAATGCCTTGCATAAAAACTTGGTAGGAATCAGAAAGAATCCTTCATAAGTCCAAAACTTAATAAAGAATTTTTTTAAAAAAATGGATCTCAAAAATAACAATAAGCACCAAGAGAACCCGCTTCTCCTTGCTGTAGAAAGCCTCTCTTAGGGTATGCGTACTTAAAAGAAATATAAATTGGGTGATTTAGAAATGGGCTGGCTGGTCGTACTGTCCCTTTAAGGCTACAGTGCGGCTTGGAAATGGTGACCTCCCAGCTAGCTCTTACCAGTCGAGCGCGAACACTGTTTGTGATCTTCTGGCTGCAAGCAGCCGTCCAGAGGACAGATGAGGTGATTCCAGGTGTTTTTCTTTTTCTGGAAAAACACTCCTGGACTTCAGGAAAAACCTGCGTGAGCCTGAAAAAACTGCTGTGTTGTTGGTTCTATCCACTGAGTCCGAGGCACAGCTGTTCAGTCTGCCATGTCCCCACCAGAAGTCTGAGATTTTACTGATCATTCAACATCCTAGGATGTTGGACTTACCTAAAATGGTCAGACATGACAAACAATTATATAGAATTTTTGAAAAGCAGGCAGCATAAAAATATAAATGAGCACCCTAAAACTTGAACCAAGTCAGAGAATAACAAGGTTTAGGACAATTTCCAGTTAAAACCCTTTACCCAGATGGTTAAGATTAAGCAGATTTATAAGAATGTCCTAGCTTCAAGATTGTAACCTTATAGTGGATGATTAAAATGGAACAAGATGAGATGCTCAAGAAAAATTGATTCCCCTATGCTCCATAAAATCTTTCTAGAAGAGGGGTTTTGCTGTTTTTCAATCAAATACATATTTTATATTGATAGGCGACAGGATGCATAATATGTCACACTTTCATAGCATTCTGGCATTATATCTCCAGAATTGTCTATGCTGCTCAATATCTTATGTCACTTCTATTTTCTCAGAAGATATGCGAAATAGAAATGTCATATTTAGACTTTTTTCTTTAAATCACTCTAGAGGCTGCATGCTTTGGGGTCACTCTCTCTCTCTCTCTCTCTCTCTCTCTGCTAGATCAGTCTCCAGAACAGTTAACTCCAGAAGCGTGCAGATGACATCCATTCATGAGTATGAATGACTTCAGAGAACTTATATTAGTCCAGGGCCATTTATTAGAAGGTAGGAGATGAAGCATTGAGGCTCAAGGTGAAGGTCATATCTATCTGAGTCAGAGGACCATTAAGGCTGGCAGCTCAGCAGTTTGAAACCCAAGAGCGCGAGCCACGTGACAGAGTGAGCTCCTGTCAATTTGTCCCAGCTCCTGCTAACCTAGCAGTTTGAAGCATGCAAATGCAAGTAGATAAATAGGTACCACTTCGGGAAAAATAACAGGGACATGGAAGGAGCCCCCTTGGGCATCCCCCGGGCAGTGGTGATGTCACCGGCAAATCCTTTCAATACAGAAGCGCCTTGGTAGGTGCTTCTGACACACAAACACACAAAAAGTGCTCATTTATGAGTGTTTCCATGTATTCTCTCTACAATCATGTTATCAGGCATCAGCTAAATTCACAGGTTCAGTGCTAGAGCACAATCCCCTTCTCCCCCCACAGATGCCCACAATTTCTATGTGTTATTCCATATTTCTCCCTGTTTTTTCCCCTAAAACTGCTGAATAGCAATAAGAATGCATCATTGTAGTGATGCATTGTCTGTTGGCATTGTTGATTTACATGACACTTTCATTGATTGTGGAGTATTACATAAACCTTGGTCATCTTGTCACATTTTGGCTTAGAACCAAGAGCTGTAATTGTCAACTTTAAAATGAACTGTGTCACGAGACAAGACAAGATACTTTATTACAGTTATAGATCTGCTCAAAAACAGAAAGGGAAAAAAGTTTGAGACAGCAAATAAAAACCACAGTAAAAACCAATAATTATAAAACTGGTGTGGTCAAGGTATGATGTAATGTACAAATAGCAAAACAAAACTTAGTTGCATTAAGAAAAATAAGATCACATTGATCAGATAATAGTAATGTAAATAAATAATAGATAATGTAAATAAAATTGACCCTTGGCCTGAGTATCTAAGTATATGAGTATTATTAACTGCAATTCTGCATCTTTGCAATAGGAACAATATAAAAGAATGTGGGTTAGTGTTTCAGTAACTTCTCACCAAAGGGGCAAAGTCAGAATGGCTGGTAGCCACAGATAATTTTCATTATCTGCATCATCTGAATTTTATTTCCTCCTTTTACTACTACTGTCCCATTCTCCACAACCACACATGACCAAAGCTGAGTATATTTTTCTCAAAGCAAAATTTCTACACAACTGCTGAAGTGGATTGCAATCCACAGAAGTTTATTAATTGATTAGTTTTTATAGTGTCACTGAAGTATTTTTGCAGCAAAAGGCATAATTAGTTCTTCGTTATTTGTTCTGACTGATCTTGTGACTAATTAGGGAAATGTACCAAACTGCTAACCATTTGTGTAGGCCTTCTGATCTTCCAGTTGTTGCAGAACTATGCAGGATCTCTGGCCAGCATGGCTAATGGTGAAGAATCCCTAAAAGTGCCCTTCTGTAATTCAGCTTTAGGCATGGTAAGTGTAGCCTCCCAAGATCTGACACCACCTAGGTCTACAGGTAGTCTTTGGGTTATGACCCTAATTTGGACCAGCATTTCCATGAAGCTGTTGTTAAGCAAAGCATCATGTCACTGCCCTGCTTAGCAACAGCCATCACTGCAGTCCCAGTTGCAGTCATAAGGCAAGGACCTCATGCTTCTCCTGTCCTGTGTGAACTGCCTCCACCTCAAATCCCCCCACCTGCCTATCTCCCCCCATCTGCCCTTTTGGTCACCCTGCACAGCATGGCCAAGATGAAGAGGCCACTGTATTCCGCTGCCACTTCCCCCAACACCCAGAAATCCTTTTAAGAGAAGGAGCGGAAAGAGTCCAACCCACAGGGCTGTCCTCGGAGTAACTGGCAAGGCACAGGCCAGGAAAAGAACCATTTCTTGGCACTTTCTCCCCCGCTCCCCTGGCCAGCCAGGACAGGAAGGGCAGGAAGGGCTCAACATTGGGCTGGATGTGGAAATGGTACTAGCTCTATGTCATGAGTGCCGTTGAACTGAAGACATCAGCGCAATGGCACACATGACAATAGCAAGGAAACAGGGGAAGGGGCTCAAGATAAGTAGCCATCAACTCACAAAGACTGAAGGACAAGAAACAATGGCTAAACGGATCGCGAGGCACACCCAAGCTGTTAGCGCTAACGCAACGGAGATCGCCCAGCTGACAGCAATCACCGGAGGAATAGAGAAACCGATGATGGGCGATCCCGGAACGCCAGCGGGGCCTCGCAACCCCTCATCTACTGGCAGGACAACGTGTTGGACAAAGGGGGGTGACGTAACCGCGAGTGAGGGGGCGCTGACCGGCACGGGGTATTTAAACCCTGCACCGGCGCGCTCCTGTCACTCTCAGCTTTTTTCCTATACTGTACCTACACCGTGAATAAATCAGAGCCTGTTCCGCAGAACCAGTGTCTGAGCGTTATTCAGAGGTAGGCAGCGCATGACATAAAGCTGAGAGTCATAAACTCAGCCTCGCCGAGCCCCACCGGACGACCACGAGCCGCGGGAGGAGTAGACGGCGAGAAGACCAGGAAGATGAGGCCGGCGCGACGCGGACAAGGAGGGCGAGCCGCACGGCAAGAAGCAGAGGAGGACCGACCGAGGCCAGAGGCACCGCGGACTCCCGGAGCCATGGACGCCCACCCGACCCAACCCGAGCCTCAGCTCCAACCCCAAGGGGAGATGGCGACGGAGGCAACCCGACCACGGGAAGGAGCAACATACCTTCCGAAACCAGCGGAGAACCCCGCGCCCCACATCGCACCCCAGCAACGGGCGTGGAGCGACAGCCCAACGGCGGTAAGCACGGAGGAGGACGATGGAGACACCCAGCAGACGGCGGAGGAAGCGGACCAACGGCCGAGAGAGACTGAACCCCACCGGCAACCCACCCCCGCCGACACACCGACAGAACCGGCCCCAGCGGCGGCGCGGATCGTGGACGAGGAAGCACGAGCTGGTCTCGCGGCCATGCAGACCCAACTGGAGGAACTCAGGACCATGCTTCAGTCGCTCATGCCCCCCGCGCCGCCCAACGACGTCCCCGCACAGGTCCGCACCCCGAGCGAAGCGCCGAACCCCCACGGGCCAAATGAAGGTCAACAGACGGCCCAGGCAGACGACACCACAGGCCGGGAAGCGAGAGGAAGGGCCGCACAAAACGCCCGGGCCGCAAAGGACTTCCCCATCTTCTTTGATGGGAACCCCGCGAAACTGTCGTTCTTTATCACGAACGCCAGGGAGTTCATGGGGAGGCACGGACACTCCTACGACTCCGAAGCGGACAAAATCGCTGCCGTGGCGATCAAGTTACAAGACCGGGCGGCGGACTGGTACGTCCAACTGTACGAGTCCAGCTCCCCCGCCCTCGCCAACTTCCCCGCCTTCATCAAGGAAATGAGAAGCTACTTCGAAGACCCACTAGCCAAAGTGAGGGCGAAGAGCGCACTCCAAAGACTTAAACAGGGCACACGCACTGTCCCAGACTACGCCCTCGAGTTCAAAGCCCTTGCGGGGAAGGTCAGCGACTGGTCCGAGACCACCCTGCTGGAAATGTTCAAAAGGGGGCTCAACCGCGACGTACTGCAATGGGCCCTCTACCGCGACGACCCAGAAACTCTACACGGGTGGATCCACCTCGCGGGGAAAGCCGAACACGCGCACCGCACCTTCCTCCTGACAACTACGGACGACGCGAACTACAGCTGCAAAAAGGTACCCGCACCACACGTGGGGACGGCCGGCCCCACATACCCAAAGAAGAAATTTAATCGGGAGCCCTGCGGGAGGTGTGGAAAACTTGGGCACAAGACGGCGGATTGCTTCGCCAACCGACTGCCGACCAGTGCGCCTAAACCCACCCCGAAAGCTAGCCCCAAACCACCTAACCTGGTGCCGCCCCCTCACCGCCGAATGACCGTAGCCACAGCAACACCAGAGGAAGGCTGGGACGCCTACTGGGGGGAAGAGGACAACGTAGACCCAGACCAGCCGGCGGGAAAAGCTCCCCGCCTGCCCTGAAACGCGTTGCGAGGCAGGTGGTGGGACAACAGCGCGGACCACCTCGACGGAACGGCGAAAGTTCCGTGATAATGGCGGCAATTAAACTCTCTGCCGGCAACGGAGCCACCACGGCCGCGGCACTAGTGGACTCGGGGTGCTCAAAAAACCTCATCCACCCCGACTTAGTCGCCAAACTCGACCTCCGCTGCTTCCCCCTCCCCACGCCGCTAGCATTCCACCAGCTGGACGGCTCTACAGCGGGAGGGAAACCAGCTACGATGCAAACCGAGCCGGTCACCCTGCAAATGGGCACTCACACTGAACGCACATCGTTCGTCGTCACCCACATCGGACGGCCCATTGCAGTCCTGGGAATGCCATGGCTCGCGACAAACAACCCGCGCATCAACTGGGAGACCCGCACCTTCACATTTGGCGACGGCAAGTATTGGGCACCAGTTCCAGCACGCAGAACCAACCCCACTGTGGGACGAGCAGAGGCGACTACACAGGACAACGCCGCTACCACAGCAGACCTACCGGAACAATACGCCGACTTCTCCGAGGTCTTCGGAGAGGCGGAAGCTGACCAACTACCCCCCCACCGCAAGACGGATTGCCGGATCGACCTGCTGCCCGACGTCCCCTTACCTAGACCGAAGATCTACTCGATGACCCCGAAGGAGATGGCAACCCTCCGGGAGTTCATCGATAAAAACCTAGAGAGGGGATTCATAGAGCCAGCATGCTCACCGGTCGGAGCCCCCGTCTTATTCCGGGAGAAGAAAGACGGCACCCTACGGCTCTGCACCAACTACCGGGGCCTAAACGCGGCTTCCCTGTCCAACAAATACCCCTTACCCCTGGTGAAAGACATGCTCGCCCACCTGTCCACGGGCAAAGTCTTTTCCAAATTGGACCTTCGCGAGGCGTACTACCGCATCCAAATCAGGGAGGGGGACGAATGGAAGACTGCGTTCAACTGCCCCCTAGGCGCCTTCCAGTACAAAGTGCTGCCGTTCGGACTCGCGGGGGCCCCCGGGGTGTTTATGCAGCTCATCAATGAGGTACTGCATGAACACCTGTTCAAAGGGGTCCTTGTCTACATAGACGACGTCCTTATCTACATGAAAACGCACAAAGAACATGTGACCCTAGTCAGGCAAGTCCTCGACAAGCTCAGAAGGGCACAGCTCTATGCCAAACCTACAAAGTGCGAATTTCATAAAGCGCGCCTAGACTACCTGGGGTACCGAATCTCCGGAGACGGCATAGAAATGGACCCCGCAAAAGTCGAGGCGGTGCTGAACTGGGAACGCCCCCGCAACAGACGCCAACTCCAGAGCTTCCTCGGCTTCACGAATTTTTACAGGTCATTCGCCCGGGGGTTCGCAGAGATAGCCCTCCCCCTAACGGACCTCCTCAAAACCAAAGGGGTGGGGGACACCCGACGCGCCAAGAACTCGGGCACAGTATTGAATTGGACTCCCGCGTGCCAGACCGCATTCAACAAGCTGAAAGCGCTGTTCACCACGGAGCCAATCCTCGCGCACCCGGACCCAGAACGGCCGTTCGTGGTCCAAGCCGACGCCTCAGACTTCTCCCTGGGGGCCATCCTACTCCAAAAGGACCCCACGGGACTCCTGAAACCATGCGCCTACCTGTCGAGGAAATTTTCCGAGACAGAAAGGCGATGGCACGTCTGGGAGAAAGAAGCCTTCGCGGTAAAATCGGCGCTAGAAACATGGCGACACCTACTCGAGGGAGCCACCCAACCATTCGAGGTCTGGACCGACCACCGGAACCTCGAGGCCCTCCGAACGCCCAGACACCTTAGCCCAAAACAGGTCCGATGGGCCCAATTCTTCAGCCGCTTTAAATTCCAGCTGAAGTTCATGCCGGGCAAAAAGAACTTCATGGCCGACGCCCTCTCCCGACTGCCCCAGGACGAAGAACCCGCCCCAGACACCATTGGGACGGTCCTATCCGCCTCGCAACTGGGGATGGCCGTGACCACCCGAAGCGGCGCTCGGAGGCAGCTCGACTCTACGGCGCAGCCGACGGCGGGACAACCTGCAACCAGACGAAGCCCACCGCAACTACCAGGGGGAATACGCACAGACCTCGCCGCCGCCCTCAAAACTGACCCCTGGTTCCTGGCAAACCCCGACAAGGTAACGATGGCACAGGACCTGGCATGGGGGGAAGGCAGAATCTATGTCCCGGACTCGCAACGCCAAGCGATCTTGCATAGGTCACACGACGCCAAGCAAGCGGGACACTTTGGGTTCCTCAAGACCCTACACCTAACAAGGCGTCAATTCTGGTGGCCCGCGCTCAGACGAGACGTGAAAGCATACGTAGCGTCCTGCCCAACGTGTGCTAGGGCCAAACGGGCACCAGGCAAACCCGCGGGGCTATTACAACAGGTGGCAGAACCCTCCCGCCCATGGGAGGAAATCTCTATGGATTTTATAGTGGACCTCCCACCCAGCCAGAAGAAAACGGCCATTTGGGTGGTGAAGGATTACTTCTCGAAACAGGCCCACTTCATCCCCTGCACGTCGGTCCCGTCCGCACAACAACTAGCCAAACTCTTCCTCATCCACGTGTACAGGTTACACGGATGTCCCGCACGTGTGGTGACCGACAGGGGCACATAGTTCACCTCTAAATTCTGGCGGGCCTTCCTAAAGCTGACGGGGACCCAACAGGCCCTATCCACTGCCTGGCACCCCCAGACGGACGGAGCCACAGAGGTCCTTAATGCCACCCTAGAGCAATTCATATGCTCATACACCAACTATCATCAAGACAACTGGGCCGAACTGCTCCCGTTTGCCGAAGTCGCATACAACAACGCCGTCCACACGAGCACGGGGAAAACTCCGTTCGAGGTAGTCTCGGGGCGCGACTTCGTCCCCATACCGGAGCTACCACAACCCCCGGAACCCCAGATGGACGCTAGCGACTGGGGACGGAAGATTGCGGAATCGTGGCCAATAATCACGGCAGCGCTGAAGGATGCACAGGCGGCCTACAAAGAGCAGGCCGACAAGCACCGGCGCCAACAACCAACGTTCCAGGCGGGGGATATGGTCTACCTATCCACCAAATTTCTAAAGTCACCCCAACCCTCGAAAAAACTGGGGCCTAAGTACATCGGGCCGTTCCGAGTCACGCAAACAGTGAACCCGGTGGCAATATGCTTGGACCTGCCACACAACCTACGGAGACTCCACCCGGTGTTCCACACCAGCCTCCTGAAACCGGCAACCACCTCTCGATGGCACCCAAGCACGCCACAGCCCTCACCGGTGATGATCGACGGGCAACATCACTTTGACGTAAGGGACATACTCGACTCTCGCAGGCAACGGGGAACTTTACACTATTTGGTCAGGTGGAAACACTTCCCCCACCCAGAATAGGTGGCGGCGCACAACGTTAACGCGCCTGACCTGACCCGGGCTTTTCACCGGGCATACCCCGACAAGCCAAAACCAAGGCTAGCAAGCCGTCACCTGCAAAACCCCTCCCCCGCGGCCCCCCCCGCCTACCGTGCCCCAAGGGAAAGGGCCCCCCCAAGCCCGCGACTTGGGTGGACCTCCCCCCCCGGGACTCACTCCCCCCGCCCCGGGCCCACGAGGCAGTAACAAGCGTTCGCCAGCACCCTCCCCCCGCCCCGGGCCCACGGGGGAGTGGCAAGCAAGCCAACAGAGCATCCTGGGGGCAACGCCCAGGAGCACACATAACAAAGGCGACGCACTTTGAATAAAAAAGAAGGGCCCTACCTGGAGCCGATAAGCACCCGACCAGCCACGCCTCTCTCCTCGCCGAACTGAACCAAACTAACAGGGTGTGGCCGGAGCATGCGCACGCCAGGGTGTGACCTGGGCATGCACACTAAGGACACACCCTAGGGAGGCACGTGGTAGAGGGCGGAACAAAGGGAGGGGCGAAAAATACTCCGGCGGGAATTTCAAAAAGTTTCTTTTGACAGCTCTCCTGGAAAAAAAAAAAAAAAAAAAACCAGAAAAACCGGGGGGGGGCACTATTCGGACAGGGGGCAGTATGTCATGAGTGCCGTTGAGCTGAAGACATCAGCGCAATGGCACACATGACAATAGCAAGGAAACAGGGGAAGGGGCTCAAGATAAGTAGCCATCAACTCACAAAGACTGAAGGACAAGAAACAATGGCTAAACGGATCGCGAGGCACACCCAAGCTGTTAGCGCTAACGCAACGGAGATCGCCCAGCTGACAGCAATCACCGGAGGAATAGAGAAACCGATGATGGGCGATCCCGGAACGCCAGCGGGGCCTCGCAACCCCTCACCTACCGGCAGGACAACGTGTTGGACAAAGGGGGGTGACGTAACCGCGAGTGAGGGGGCGCTGACCGGCACGGGGTATTTAAACCCCGCACCGGTGCGCTCCTGTCACTCTCAGCTTTTTTCCTATACTGTACCTACACCGTGAATAAATCAGAGCCTGTTCCGCAGAACCAGTGTCTGAGCGTTATTCAGAGGTAGGCAGTGCATGACACTCTAGGATCCAACCACCCTCCTGTGACTGTAGGGATGATGCGATAGTCGTAAATGCAGACCAGTTACCAAGCGCCCAAATTTTGATCACATGACCATGGGGATGCTGTGATGGTCATAAGTGCAAGGACTGATTGTAAGTCCATTTTTTCAGTGACGTCATAACTTTGAATAGTCACTGAACAAATGGATGTAACCTGAGGACTACCTGTATAGCGAAGAGAATCTAGGGTGCATTCTGTGAACTTAACGGCCTTAGTACAGAGTTCTAAGATGTGCAGGGAGGCAGTGTGTTGAATGCATAAAACTGGCTCCCCTTTTCTACCTCCAGCTGATTAGGTTAAAAAGGGGGGGGGAATTTATTCTCCCCACTTTAGGCAATTAAAATCTTGCAAAAACAGTTGGCTGAATAGGACAATTGCTGTAATATTATGAATCCTTCTTCCTGGATTGATATTCTTTGCTTTCCTGCCAAAATTACACAGAATAAAAATACATCTATTGTCTTACCTATTTTTATTTGTCCATTGTTGATTTTGTTTAGAAGAGGTGTTCCCTGTGGCATCTGAATCCATCAGTATTCCCCTGCTCTTTTTTCCTGCCTGCCTTGTGCAGTATTGCATTGTATCTAGTGTTTCATTTTAAAAAGCTGTTGCTGAGGATGTTGTGATCTGAAGATCAATTAAAGACTAATGAAAGGAGACTGAGGTATGTAATTGCAAACCGGATGAGTTGTAGGAAGGTGCAGTTTAGATAAAAAATATTCTCCTTATTTGGTGTTAATCTTTGCACTTGTTGACCTAGCAGGATCACAGCCTAAGTTCTTGAAATTTCAGACGTCAGCAGCATTACTACCCTGTTCTCTATAACAGTGGCTTTGAAACATCTGTACCTGTAAGTCCAGACTTAGCACATTGGGGAGCATATTGATCAGAGAAGCGGCATGTGGTCCTGTAGATTCAGGTTTAACACTTATGTTGTAGAAGCTATACAGGAACTACAGACTGGTACTTGACTGCAACAGTGCAACAAATCTGAGGGACTTTTAAAATTAGGTAAGTAAGTAGATGATAGACAGACTGACAGCATTTAAAAAAACACCCCAATCTGACTAAGTCTGGTTCATTTTTAAATGTTAATTAGATGATGATGATGATGATGATGATGATTTGGGTAATCTACAATTAGATTCACAGTCAAAGACTGGTGAAAACTTAATAATTCAAGTGCTAACCAAGGACTTAAGAATGATTAAGGTAGCGTCTGAGGATATAAACAATTCCTAGCAGGGTATTTTTTTGTAAAATTAGGGTGTTCAGGTCCGATAAATTCAAAATTTCCAAACATCAAGAGAGTCCTTTAGGTATTGCTCCAAGGGCTCCAGTCATGATTGGTATGACAGCGGATTTCTTTTTCCATAAGCATTCAACTTCGATCTACAAGTCCCAATATATCTTAATGTTTTTGCATTGTTTTTCCTCAATACTAACATCACCCAATGTAGCAACACCATTGAACCAGACTTTCTTCTTTTCAACGACTGCTATGTCAGGCATGTTATGAACAAGATGCCTGTCTGTTTGGATTTTAAAGTCCCATAAGACCTTAAACCACTCATTTTCCCAAACCTTCTCAACTTGATGGTCCCAGTGGTTCTTGCTACATTCAAATCCAAACCTCTGGCAAAGTTTCCAATGAATAATTTGGGCAACTTGGTCATGACGTTGCTTGTAGTCAGTTTTTGTACTTTTGGTGTAGCCACTGGTCAATTGTTTCATCCTTTTCACTATACAGGTGACATTTACTGTTTGTTACATGGTGAATTTTTGCTTTAATGCAATTAGTCGGCAAAGCTTGTTCTTGAGCCACTAAAATAAAGCCTTCAGTTTCTTTCTTTAACACCCTGATGTTAACCAGCCCCATGTGGGTTTTTTATTGGCTTTTCCTTCTATATCTTTCAAGTATTGACCATGCATTGGCTTGTTCTTCCAATTAACAAATCAGTTTTCGATTGTTTCTTTTCTATACTCAGCCTTCACCTTTGTTTGTTTTCAAGAGCTTTCCTTGACTGACTTCCTTCAATAAGGATTCTTCGCTTTTCTTGATGTAATCATTCAAACCATGCTTTTCTTCCTCCACAGTTTGTTTCACCTGTAGGAGTCCTCTGCCCCCCTCAGCTCTCGGCACATACTGCCGAGCAATCTTGCTTTTTGGTGCATGGTACATTGTCATTCGTTTTCTTGTTTTCTGATCCAAGTTATCAAGTTCCATCTGGGTCCAGTCAACTATTCCTGCTGTATATCGAATGACAGGGACTGCCCAGGTATTGATTGCTTTAATGATGTTTCCACCATTTAACTTTGATTTCAAAATTTTTCAAACTCGTTTCATGTATTTTGCAGAAGTACTTTCTTTACCTTGGTTCTTAATAAATCCGAAGCTTCTAAAACTCCCAAATATTTTTAGCCTTCTTCTGGTGCTACTGCCTTTATCAAATCTTCATTGTCAAGCTGTACTCCATCATCTTCAACAATTTTGCCTGCCTTATGGCTATGGTTGCACACTTGTCAATGCCAAATTGCTTTCCAATATCTTTACTGAATTATTTTGTGCTTTTGTGCAGGGAATCCAGTTCAGCCTTCATTTTTCCAAATAGTTTTAAGTCATCCGTATAGAGTAAATGCAAAATTTATACTCCTTGTTTAACCAATTCATATCCACGGTTTGTTTTGTTCAAAATGATTGTCAATGGGACTGTCATGAGTAAGGATGGCGAGCAGGGGGCTCCTATCCAGACTGTTAAGCGCATGCGTAGCACTGAGGAATTAGGTAGCCATTCAAAGAGACACAGATCGGAACCGCCTTAACCTTTGGGGTTTATATGGCTGGGGTTTTCCCATGCTTCTTCAGTTTGTTAGGATTCCTGTTATGTACAAGCAATAAAACATTAGAGACCAGTTCCTTGTCTCAGCGTGTTTCCTGGCAGTTAGGACAGGGACCATTGATTGTATAAAAAGTAAAGGTGATAATGAGTCACCTTGGAAAATTCTTTGTTTGATTTCATCTTCTCCTAACACTTCCCCATTAGCCATCAGCTTCATTCTCCATTGAAGAATTCATAAATTGCTGAATGTTTCTGCTGATCTCAAAAATTTTGAGACAGTTCTCAATCCAGCTATGTGGAACAGAATCAAACGCCTTTTTATAGTTTATCCAAGCCATAAACAAATTTGTTCTTTTTTTCAAATTCTTCAAAACCAACTTTTCAATCAATAAGTGGTACCCCCGATGGGAGGAGGTAAGAGTCCCCCGATGGGAAGAGATGGGCAGGGACAAATTGGATAAATAAATAAATAAATGAACTTTGTTCCCCTCATATTTTTGCAAGACCCTTTTTGTTCTACAGGGAGTAAATCATTCCTTTTCAAATAGCTATAAATTTGATTTGCAAGTATGCCCGTAAGTAGGCTGTATGTTGTTGGCAAACAAGTTATAGATCTGTAGTTTCCAGGCTCATTTCCCTTCTCCTTATCCTTCTGAATTAGGAATGTCCTTCCACTTGTTAACCATTCTTCATTTTCTGTTGCTTCCAAAACTGTATTCATCTGGTCTGCCAAACTCAAGTATAGACTTGTCAGTGATTTTAGCCAGAATCCCTGGAGTTCATCTGGTCCAGGAGCACTCTAGCTTTTGACCTTCTTTGATTGCTTTCATATCATTTCCTCAGTTATCCTAATGTCTTGCTTGATCCATGTTGTACTCCTATTGTGACTCCTGTTGTTTTCCCACAAATGTGTCCAAAATTTTAGGAGTTTCTTTGTCAGGCTTTTCATTATTTGTGGTTGATTCTTTCCTATTTTCTATTATTATTATTATTATTATTTTATTCTGATCTACCTATCATCTCAAGGCAGTGAACATACTCAATATTTCTACCTTCTATTTTCCCACAACAACCTTGTGAGGTGAGTTGGACTGAGAGAGAGCGACTGGCCCAAAGTCACCCACCCAGCTTTTATGCTATGGGAGGCCAAAACTCACAGTATCCTGGTTTCTAGTCTAGCACCTTAATGACTGCACCAAACTGGCTCTCTCTTACTTAAAATTAGGTGATTGATTGATTGGTAGAAATATAGATAGACAGATAGACAGACAGCATTTTAAAAACCCCACCTCAATCTGACTAACTCTGGTTCATTTTAAGGTGTTAATTAAATTAATTATTTAATTTGCATTTCCAGAGCTAATATGTAGATTGGTGTGCACATTTTTCAGATGGGTAGTGCAAAATTCTTCCATCACCCAAAACATACATTGCAAAATGCATATATTAAAGGAAGAGGGGGGCAAAGTATATTCTTGGAGCATTGCATAGAAAAATATGTATATCATGGAGTGTAAAAATAAGCATATCAGAAAATAAAGCTCTGTAGAACAATATGACTGTGAGAGAAAACTGGGTAAGAAATATGAGTTTCTAAAAATATCATGGACTGAACATTGGATGCAATGGATATAGGACTGAATACATGAGAAACTGACCTGGAATGGAAATAGACTGATCCGTCCCTTTCTCTTGCTGAAGCTCCAAAAATGAGGAATTTGTTTCAGTTGTGTTAGAACTGCAGTTCACAGAATTCTGGGAGCTGCATTCCCAAAACAACAGAAGGGTGGTCAGGTTGGGGAAAGCAGGTCTATTTTTATCCACCCGTTCATGCAAATCCCACAACAAACAAAGCTACTTAGAACGGAGGCTTCCTCTCCAACATCTATGTGCTAAAAATGTCTTTTTGTTCTCAGTGCCCAGCACATAAACATAATACCTGTGTACATACCAGTCATGCTTTTTCTTTTTGGGGTGAGCATTGTTATGCAAACTGCAGAAAAGAAGAAATAATAAGCCAAGGAAATTAGGAACACAAGTACAAAAAATAAAGAAAAAAGAAAAAACTTTATTCCAACAGTATATTCCTTTATAACACTACATCTTTCCATACCTTTCTGTCCTTGCAAACCATTCTTCCTTTTACTATGCCCACACTCTGCTTCATACAATTGCTTTTTTGTTGTTAAGATTTTCATCTCTTTTTATCTGAGAGTCTCATCAATTCCACCCAAGCACAACTTTCTTGGTTTTCTCCATTCATTTTTCTCCATGTATTTGTTTTTCAATTCGGTCTTCATTATATACTCTACATGATCAAACCATCTCAAAGTACTTCTTTCATACTGATCACTCAGTTTTGTTTTCAAGCCACAGTAATTCAGCACCCTTTCATTCTATCTCTTGTTTTATCACACACTTGTTACAAAAAAGTATTCCGTTTGCACTGCATACAATTCACCTTTATGTTTCTCCTGACATACAAAATGCTGACTACATATAATGAAGTGGACAGAAGCTCTTTTATCTAGCCATTTTTGCTTCTTTCAACAAACATTCCTTCCTTGCAGTAAACCATATGCTTCCCACCACTTTTCAGTATGGCTTAAAATTTCTCCATTTTCCCATGTTTAGTAAACATTCTACCAAGGTATGCAGTTGGATCTTCTTACTCCACTTTTTCACCCTTTATGTATAACTTGCAATTGGTCATTCCATTATCCTTGTTAAACATAACTGCCCTTGCCTTTGATATATTGATTTTCTGATCTGTATTCCTTGGTGCACAAAACAGTCTATCTAACATATGCAGCAATTAATTCAGGTTCTCAACCAACAACACAGCATTATTTGCATATAAAAGTACTTGTGTACTCCTATTCCCAACCAACACACTTCTAGCTTCACCACAAGCAATCCTTAAAACATATATCCATAAATACATTAACATTCTTATTTTACTCCCTGTTCCTTGTTAAACCATTCACTAAGCATTCTGTTCTCATGCATGCTTTACTTCCATCATATATGTATCTTGTCACATTCAGGAACCTTGCTTTAACTCCACGCTTTTCAAAATATTCCCTAATTCAAGCCTGTATACTTTACCTAAACAAATGAACCATGAACTTTTTCACATTTGTACATTTCTCAGTAACTTGCTGAAGAGCAAACATCTAGCCTGCACATCCCTTGCCGGGCATACATCCACATTGCACTTCCCAAATTTTGCTCGTTGTCATGTCTCATACCCTTAATCAGAATTCTACCAAACACCTTCTCAAACACACTCAACAAAAGGGGTATAATAATAACAGCATTCTTCCAATTGTCAGGCACAGATGCAGTCTTCATATGCACAATAAACAAGTTGTACAGTCATTCCATAAGCACACCACACCCATATTTTAACATAGTTCCAGATATACGGTCTATATTGCAGCAGTATAATTTTTCAGTAGACCTTTTCACTGGTTTTCCTCAGACACTAAGTTGTAGCATTCATTTCAGTTCCATTTCTTTCCCAGAAAACCTCTAAAATACTCCTTACAGCATTCCTTCACTATCCCAAATCATTTTATCACTTTTATTTTTAATTCCATTCACTCCTCTGGGGGCACCTTGTTTAGCCTTCTTCACCCTTTCCCAGTATTTTTTAAATTTTCATTCAAATCACTGCATTTCCTCTGCTTCTTTTCATCTTAACTGTTCCTTGCTCTCTTTGACTACATTCTTTGAAACTATCATTTTCTCTTTATATACAATACGTGATGTCTCTTACCCTTTCTTTTTTTCAGCAGCAGCTGCAATAATTACTTTCTATGCATTTTTCTCATCTACTGCTTCTTTCACCTCATTGTTCCATCAAGTAGCCTTTATCATATTTCCTATTAGTTTAACTCCACATGCTTCTGTGGCACACTGGAACATAATTCTTTTCACTCTGTTCAAAAAAACTTCCACATTTTCTTTCCTTACATCCATCTTCTATTCACTTTGTGGGGGAATTATCTCTTTTCTAAGAGTTTTTCATACAGGACTCATATTTTCTTTTCCTGTTGTTTTAATTTCATTCCTGTTTATTTTGCTTTGCTTTGCTTTGCTTATTATATTATATTTTCCCTTTCCTTTCCTTTCATTTCCCATCCATTTTTTCCAAAGATCCCCTCCTGACGCTACCAAAAAATGGTCTGTCCCATTTTCAGAGGCCTCATCACCCTAGAATCCTTCAGTAATCTCTCACTTCCCTCATAAACAAAATGTACTGTTTTACTTATTTATGTATCTATCTATCTATTTATTTATTTATTAAATTTATACGCTGCTCATCTCACTGTGAGAGCCAGTTTTGTCTAGTTGTTAAGGCAACAGGCTAGAAACCAGGAGACTGTGAGTTCTAGTTCCGCCTTAGGCACAAAGCCAGCTGGGTGACCTTGGGCCAGTCACTTTTTCTCAGCCCTAGGAAGGAGGCAATGGCAAACTACTTCTGAAAAACCTTGCTGAGAAAACCTCAGGGACTTGTCCAGGCAGCCTCTGAGAATTGGACATGATTGAACAGCAAAAAAAAAAAATTCTCACTGTATAAGTGACTCTAGGGGGCTTACCAGTAAAAAACAGAATAATATTATATCCTTTTCTTTGCCATGTCTAGGTATAAATAGACATGCTTAGACCACATATTCAAAATAAACAGATCTTTTTCAAACGAGATACTCACCAAACAGTCACTATTTTCATTCATTCTTGGTGTCCAGATAGTATGATCTCTTTTTCTTGTTTTGTTCCAATCTATCTACTCCTGTCACCTAATGGAAAAATTCTTTCCTCTGGATTGCATACATTCAAAGTGTTACACAATCCCCCCCACCAAATTATCTCTGGTTCTTCCATTATCACTGTTCACTGGAGCATAACATGTAACTATTACCAGCCTAAGGGTTCCTACTTTCCTACTTTCTGTTATACACTTTAGTTCTTCTATTCATACACTTTAACCTCCCTGCATGCTTCCTCAACTTTGCAAAATCAGACTTTTTATAAATCTGTTACATCCTTTCCCTTTTCCTTGCTTTCACAAGTACACAACACATCTATTTTTCTTTCTTTTATTTGTTAATTCATACTCTTTATTTTAATTTTTTTTATATTCCAAGTGTCAATCTTCCATAAGCCATGTTCATTACAAGATGGACTCTAAATATTGACTTCCACTTCCCATAATTGCTTTAGTCAACAAAAGCTTTCCCATAACACTTCTTAGTAATACAGAGACGGTGTAGACTAGTTAACCAGCCTTAGCTGTACCTGTACAACATGCAGTATGTTCTGCTAATAATATTTTGGCCAGTATGCCACTAGTACAATTATCAGTTATATTATCAATTAAAGATATATATTAATACTATTGGAATAAAATCTCTTTTACTGCTTACAATATAAAGCCTTTAGGAATAAACCATTGTAAGACAAGGTAGTATTGGCTAGATGATATAGCGAGGAGGGCTTTGTTTTTCTTATATTACAGTATGTGGAATACTTCTAGTAATACATGATGGTATGTCTCCTAAAAGGATGATTGTGGATATATAACCCATCCTCCACTAAGGTCACTCCTATTGATATTGAGAGGAAGAGTATGGGATTACTTGGTTTCTTTTCATACTTTCCTTTATTCATTTTGGCTACATTTATTTGGAAGCAATCTTGACTTGCCATAAATATATACAGACAATTTCATGTCCTGCATTCCTAACAGGGACAAATGACAAATGTGTTCCAACAGGATTTGTAGATGAATATTGTGATTTCACACTTGCTAGATATTTAAGAGAACCCAGAATACATGAGCGCACTGAAATCTGCACTTTTCATATCAAATGCATAGCCACTGAGTTTAAATAAAATATTGCTATATTTTAATATTGAGTCACTGAGTCATTTTTCCAGTAGTATTAATGCTTCCTCTGCCCTCCTTATATAGATGTAAATTTTAGTTATTTGTACAGAATAACAGCACATAGTACAATTGCATCATATAAGTGAATAATACCATTCATAACCCTGGTATTTAAAACTAGTAGAGTTGCATGCTTACATCATTTCTTTTAGGATTGTTAAGGAATAACCTTTTAATGAAAATATAGAAAAGAGTTTTCTGGCACTTCAAAGACTCAATGAATTCATCATAGCATAGGTTTTCATTTCAAGGAATATGGGCCCAGTTATTTTTTTAACTACTTCAAGTATACATGTAAATTGTTATGCATCTGATGAAGCGATCTCTAGTTCACAAAAGCTTGTGCCATAATAAATCTGTTAAATTTTAAGATTCCCTAAGCCTGTCTTTTTCATTTGTTATTCTTATTTTTTTTACTTGTATAGCATGATCAATATACATACATGGTGTTTCACAGAGCAACACCATCATCACTGTCCTTAATTTTAAGGCCTATGGCCTCTACATTTGATTTCTTTTTGCCCAGGTTCCAAAAAGATAACCATGGTAGACCTTTGCAGTAAAACCAAAGAACCTTACGACACCTTAAGAAGTAGCAAGTTTATTATCTTATAAATGTTTCTGAATTACAGTCCACTAAAACCTAACATTTATTACAATATAAGCTTTAGTGGATCATGGTCAATGGACTATGGTGATCCATAAGAGAATATGTGATAATACTTTTTAAGGTATCACAGGCCTTTTTTTTTTTGCTGTTGCTGTAAAAGACTGATGAAGATTTTTAATGTGCCACAACACTCATGGTTGTGTTTGTCTGAGCTTTCTAACTGCCTGAGCTAAATGAATTAGTTCACTTCCAAGAGTCTACGGTATAAAAACTTGAAGTCATCTTGGTTTCTATGGTTTCTTGTCCAGTGGGGTTAGGGCAGACCTTTTCATCTCTCAGCTGTTGAACAACAGGCATCTGAAAATCCATTTTCCCCAATATGAACAAATGGGATACATACTGTTATTAAAGGCAGAATTCTTTTTAAGCATACACACACAAATGAAGTCAGATGGAACTTGTTGTTTGGGCTCAAGCCTTGACTGTAAAATATAGATTTGGATCTGTTTGGGAAAACTGAATTATTTGAGACAAAGGCTGCATACCGTTGTCATGTCAGGTCCATTTAGTCTTGCTTCTTTATCCAGTATAGAGTTGGTTTCCAAAGCCAGTGTTAGTGAAATATTGGCCCAAGTTTAAATGATTGTTTTTTTCCTGCCTGTTATCTGTTCTCTCTCTCTATTACAGTTTCTCTTTTTCTTTCTAATTCATTCTCTCTGTCTTCTTTTTCTTAAAGAGCAGTCAGTGTCCAGCTCAAGAAGTATCATGATGTAGTTGGGAGCGAACATCTATCAGTTAATAGTTTTGTAAATGTTCTACAAAATAAGATTTATTTACAACATGTTGTTGTTTATTCGTTTAGTCGCTTCCGACTCTTCGTGACTTCATGGACCAGCCTACGCCAGAGCTTCCTGTCGGTCGTCAACACCCCCAGCTCCCCCAGGGACGAGTACATCACCTCTAGAATATCATCCATCCACCTTGCCCTTGGTCGGCCCCTCTTCCTTTTGCCCTCCACTCTCCCTAGCATCAGCATCTTCTCCAGGGTGTCCTGTCTTCTCATTATGTGGCCAAAGTATTTCAGTTTTGCCTTTAATATCATTCCCTCAAGTGAGCAGTCTGGCTTTATTTCCTGGAGGATGGACTGGTTTGATCTTCTTGCAGTCCAAGGCACTCTCACAATTTTCCTCCAACACCACAGTTCCAAAGCATCGATCTTCCTTCTCTCAGCCTTCCTTATGGTCCAGCTCTCGCAGCCATATGTTACTACGGGGAACACCATTGCTTTAACTATGCGGGCCTTTGTTGTCAGTGTGATGTCTCTGCTCTTAACTATTTTATCGAGATTTGTCATTGCTCTTCTCCCAAGGATTAAGCGTCTTCTGATTTCCTGACTGCAGTCAGCATCTGCAGTAATCTTCGCACCTAGAAATACAAAGTCTTTCACTGCTTCTACATTTTCTCCCTCTATTTGCCAGTTATCGATCAAGCTGGTTGCCATAATCTTGGTTTTTTTGAGGTTTAGCTGCAAGCCAGCTTTTGCACTTTCTTCTTTCACCTTCATCATAAGGCTCCTCAGTTCCTCTTCGCTTTCAGCCATCAAAGTGGTATCATCTGCATATCTGAGATTGTTAATGTTTCTTCCAGCAATTTTAACTCCAGCCTTGGATTCCTCAAGCCCAGCATGTCACATGATGTGTTCTGCGTACAAGTTGAATAGGTAGGGTGAGAGTATACAGCCCTGCCGTGCTCCTTTCCCAATCTTAAACCAGTCCGTTGTTCCGTGGTCTGTTCTTACTGTTGCTATTTGGTCGTTATACAGATTCTTGAGGAGGCAGACAAGATGACTTGGTATCCCCATACCACTAAGAACTTGCCACAATTTGTTATGGTCCACACAGTCAAAGGCTTTAGAATAGTCAATAAAACAGAAATAGATGTTTTTCTGAAACTCCCTGGCTTTTTCCATTATCCAGCGGATATTGGCAATTTGGTCCCTAGTTCCTCTGCCTTTTCTAAACCCAGCTTGTACATCTGGTAATTCTCGCTCCATGAATTGCTGAAGTCTACCTTGCAGGAACTTGAGCATTACCTTACTGGCATGTGAAATGAGTGCCACTGTTCGATAGTTTGAACATTCTTTAGTGTTTCCCTTTTTTGGTATGGGGATATAAGTTGATTTTTTCCAGTCTGATGGCCATTCTTGTGTTTTCCAAATTTGCTGGCATATAGCATGCATTACCTTGACAGCATCATCTTGCAAGATTTTGAACAGTTCAGCTGGGATGCCGTCATCTCCTGCTGCCTTGTTATTATCAATACTTCTTAAGGCCCATTCAACCTCACTCTTCAGGATGTCTGGTTCTAGCTCACTGACCACACCGTCAAAGCTATCCCCGATATTGTTATCCTTCCTATACAGGTCTTCTGTATATTCTTGCCATTCTTGATCTCTTCTTCTTCTGTTAGGTCCTTGCCATCTTTGTTTTTGATCATACCCATTTTGGCCTGGAATTTACCTCCAATGTTTCTAATTTTCTGGAAGAGGTCTCTTGTCCTTCCTATTCTATTGTCTTCTTCCACTTCCACGCATTGTTTGTTTAAAAATAATTCCTTATCTCTTTTGGCTAACCTCTGGAATTTTGCATTTAATTGGGCATATCTCCCCCTATCGCTGTTGCCTTTTGCTTTCCTTCTTTCTTGGGCTACTTCTAGTGTCTCAGCAGACAGCCATTTTGCCTTCTTGGTTTTCTCTTTCTTTGGGATGTATTTTGTAGCCGCCTCCTGAACAACGTTGCGAACTTCTGTCCATAGTTCTTCCGGGACCCTATCTACTAAGTCCAGTCCCTTAAATCTATTCTTCACCTCCACTGCATATTCCTTAGAAATATTAGTGAGCTCATATCTAGCTGATCTGTGGGTCTTCCCTAATCTCTTTAGTCTGATCATAAATTGTGCAAGAAGAAGTTCGTGATCGGAACTACAGTCAGCTCCAGGTCTTGTTTTTACCAACTGTATAGATGTCTGCCACCTTTGGCTGCAAAGGATGTAGTCAACCTGATTTCGGTGTTGTCCATCTGGTGAAGTCCATGTATAAAGCCGTCTCTTAGGTTGTTGGAAAAGAGTGTTTGTTATGCAGAGTGAGTTGTCTTGGCAAAATTTTATCAGCCTATGTCCTGCTTCGTTTTGTTCTCCCAGGCCATATTTACCTGTAATTCCAGGTGTCAATTGACTGCCCACCTTAGCATTCCAGTCTCCTGTGATGAAAATAACATCTCTTTTAGGTGTGTTGTCCAGTAGGTGCTGCAGGCCTCATAGAACTGCTCTACTTCAGCTTCTTCAGCATCTGTGGTTGGGGCGTATATTTGGATCACTGTGATGTTAGATAGCTTGCCCTGAATTCGAATTGAGATCATTCTATCGTTTGTTGGATTGTATCCAAGCACTGCTTTAGCCACTTGACTATTAATTATGAAGGCTACTCCATTTCTTCTGTGGTCCTCTTGTCCACAGTAGTAGATCTGGTGGTCATTTGATGTGAAGTGGCCCATTCCAGTCCATTTCAGTTCACTGACGCCCAGAATGTCTATCTTTAATCTTGACATCTCACCAATAACCACATCCAATTTGCCCTGGCTCATAGATCTTACATTCCAGGTTCCAATGGTGTGTTGATCCTTAGAACATCGGATTCGCCGTTCACCACCAGCACCGTTGGCCACTAGCCGTCCTTTCGGCTTTGAGCTAGCTGCGTCATCACATCTGGGGCTAGTTGAACTCATCCTCTGTTCCTCCCCAGTAGCATTTTGACCATCTGCCGACCTGGGGTCTCATCTTCCGATGGTATACCAACACATCTCTGGTTGTACTGATCCATTTAGTTTTCACGGCAAGAATACTGGGGTGGGTTGCCATTACCTTCCCCAGGGATCACATTTAGTCTGACCTCTCTGTCATGACCTTCCCGTCTTGGGTGGCCCTTCACGGTTTAGCTCATGGCATCATTGAGGTGCTCAAGCTCCAGCACCACGACAAGGTAACGATCCTTTGCTGAAGGATTTACAACATGACCTTGGTGCAATTGCTTGGGCTTCTGAGGTTATTGCCAATATTGGTTGCCAAGAATAAGTGATGCCACCTGGATACAGACTGTTCGCAAACAATAGCAGTGCAGAGATCTTACTGAAGTAGTTCTGCAGAGTTTTCACTGCCCAAGGCATGCGTGCTAATTTTTTTCTTTTTTCTTTTTTTAAGTTGGATTGTGGTTTTTTTCTTGTTTGTTTGTTTGTTAAAGTAGTGCTTCAGGCTATACAACAAAGTTATGAAAGATTATTTTTTCTGTAGAACCAATGAATCAGCTTTCCTCTTATAGCTGCCCAGCCCTTTCACAGATGCTTAAATATCTTAGAAGCGTAAATGAAAAGGGAAGAAGCCTTGCTGAAGGAATGATAGACATGCTGGAGAGAGTAAAATCTTTTGCTGCTAAGAATAATAAGGATCATAGTAAGAGATTTCACTCCTGAGCAAATAATTAATAGGAGATGCATTGTTTTTTAAGGAAGAAAAGCTTTCAATATAAATGACAGAAGTTTTTTTGGGAGGGGAGGGTAAAAATATAAATAAAATGATTTGATTAGAGAGTAGAAAATGAGATATTAAAATCATTGACTGGCTTTGCACAGAATCTAAACAATAACATGATTTATTTGGTTTTGGCTTAGCATATTGTGTGAAATTGACTATTATAGTTTGCT